>NC_058521.1:275763003-275778003 GCF_904849725.1 Hordeum vulgare subsp. vulgare | reverse complement strand
GACAACAACAACAATAACCACCACCACCACAACAACAACAACAAGAACAACAACAACAAGAACAACCACAAGAACAACAACAACCACTACAGCAACAACAACAACAATAACGACGACAGCGACAATGAAGATGATGACGAGGATGATGACGACGACGATGACGATGACGACGATGACGATGACAACAAAGAAAACAAAAACAACAACAACAACAACAACAACAACAACAAAAACCACAATAACAATAACAATAACAACAACGACCACAACGACAACGACGATGACGACAACAACAACAACATAAGCAACAGCAGCAGCAACAACAACAACAACAACAACAAAAACGACGACGAAAATAGCAATGACTACGATGATGACGACGACAACGATGATAACAACGACAATGACGAGAACAACGACAACAACGACAACAACAAAAACAACGACAACAGCGACAACAACGACAATAATGACAACAACAACAACAAGAGCAACAACAACACCGAGAACAAAAACAACAACAACAACAACAACAACAACAACAACAACAACAATGGAGACGAGAATGACGATGACATCGATGATGACTTAGACGACGACGACCACCACCACCACCACCACAACAACAGCAACAACAACAACAACAACTAAAACGACGACAACGAAGATAACAACAATGATGAAAAGAAGTACAATGACGAGAACAACGACAACAACAACAACAATAATGACAACAGCGACAACAACAACAAAAGCGCCAACAACGACAACAACAACAACAACAAAAACAACAACAAGGAAGACGATGATGACGATGACAACAACAACAATAACAACAAGAACAGAAATAACAAAAAATAAATACAACAGCGTGAGAGACAATCCCCCAAAAGCAGGAGTATGGTTTTACGCTTCGCATCATCCTGAACCTGGGTAAACTGTTGTGTTCTGTGCTACCCTCACCTTCGAGTGAGTCCTTCGTCGTTTCCATCGAGTAGCGGGCTAGGTGAGGCTGAGCGAGGAGAGATTGTCGTGCACACCCCTGTGTTCAATTCCTTAGGGTTTTGCGGAGCCCGAAATACAAAATTTGGCATGCCAGGTAGGGGCGTGTCGACGTCTCTCCCAAGGATCAGCTTAGCGAAACTGAACGAGCCCATGACCTGGAAACGACTAGTCTATCCCGCATGGCGCGGACGGTGCGGGCGGGCCACGACGCCCAGCTCTATCCCGCCACCTTGACGACCGACGTCCATGCTGGATAGGCTTCCGGCGGGCGTCGGGATGGCCATCTTCACCAACCATGTAGCATCCCCACGCCCCCGGCCCTTCCACGCGTCCCGGTGGACTCTTCCCTCGTCCGAGCTTGTCAACACTCGACCCACAGGCATGACGCGCTGCTGCTGGTGGATGATTTCAGGCGCCAGCACATCGAACATTAGCGTCGCGACGAAAGTCACGCGCGCCACCTCAGGCTCTTCGCCATCGGCGAAACCCGACCTCGTTCCCGCTCGAATCGTGTCTGTCAGCCCGTATCGCAAGGGATTGCAACGGAAGGACTGCGCGGGTGCGCCCTAAACCTCCACTTGGGCTCACCCCTACTCGAGATCCGGCAGGACCAAATGGGGGTGCCAGACTCGGCCCTCTGGGAGGGCGTAACTAGCATTCCCCGACGCACTTCACGGAGTGGGGAGGGAGTGCCGGAGTCTCGACTACATCACCCTCGGGGGCTCACACGGTCCGACGACAACCATATCGGCACACCTATGAGCCACGAAGGAGACCATGCGGACCCTCACTACAGCAAGAGGCACGACCGCGACCCCACGGACAGCCCGAGCGCGAACAGGTATGAACAACGCCATCGGGGTGATCTGAGGGAGTGGCTTCGCGAGGACGCCCAGCACGGGTGCACTCGCGGGGCGCCCCTGCTGGTTGGGAGCTGTCCTAGACGGACCTCTGGGTCTGGGACCGGGGACCTCTCGCCTTGGACAGGGTGGACGCACCCTCATATCCAGGTCGAGGCCCCCGAGCGTGGGGACTGAGGGTGGAACATACGCCCATGTTCCCGGGCCATACGATCCCAACCTGGGGGCCGGAGGTGGTATACCCCCCCCCCACCCCCGTCTCCAGGGCGCGCGACGCCCACTTGGGGACGGAGGGTGGAACACACGCCCATGTCACTGGTGCAGGCCTCGTTCGACTTCCAGCAGGTCTTTGGGTACCCATCACTGCCTTAGGCTGGGCTAGCCTGGCCTGGGGGCTAGCCCAAGGTACCAGTAAGGGAACCCGGGGGACCCAGCGAGGCGGGATGAGGCATCGCCTCGGGGATTCAGCACCCACCACGTGGGCGAGTCTTCCGCCCGATGGGCGCATGGGGCTCCCCCTCGCTCGAGGAATAGCTCATGGCGGGCCATGCCACGCCCCTACAAGCCCGGGGACCGCGAGCGGGGCGCGCGCCCATGGGGTCCGCATCCCCGGGCCCCGCATCAACCCATAACACCTCGACACCGCCCTCTTGACGCCATCATGCCACCTCTGCACCGACCCTGCATCGTCCTTCAATTCTTCCGGAACCTACTTCATCCCATGACACTCTCATGTAATAACGAGCTGAGGTTGTATACGCCCAGGGCCCCTCGAGGATGCGGAAGGGGTCCACACCACGCCTAGTTGAGAAGATGGAGGAATCAACATAGTCCCCCAATGACTTTCGAAATCAGGCGCCTAATGCCCCGGGGAGAGGGACACTCGTGAGGCCAAAGCATCCTTGTGACCTCCCATATACACCCCCACCGTGACACTCTCATGTAATAACGAGCCGAGGCTATATACGCCAAGGGCCCCCCGATGACACGGAAGGGGTCCACCCCACGCCTAGTGGAAGCCCTAAGCTCAACGCTCGAGGGAGAAGGAGGCGGTGAATAGCTAGGATGTCAGACGCAACTTTTTCTCGTTTCTTCATTGCGTTTTAAGGTGACGCCCACTGGACATTTCCCTTTCTGTTGTATCCTGAGATGTCGAGGGCTTGTAGGTTTCTCTACTTGATGTTTTGAAAAGAAAAGAGGCGGAATGCGCAATCGCTCGAGCGCCAGAAAGGGGGCTCCTAGGCTCCGCCTCAGGAGCCTAACCGGTCATAATGCCACTCTCCACTGTTGGCGACGTTCGGGAGATCCGGTCGGTGGAGGCAGTGGCGGGGCCCCGCCCTGTGAAGCACCAGCTCCACGGCGGCAGGGAAATGTGCGGGACTGGGGCCTGACAATGTAGAGCGGCCTGACTGTCAAAGGGGGCTCCTGAGCAGCATTCCTCAGGGGCCTCACTGGTCACAATGCCCCTCGGCCCCCAGGGCACCAGTGCTTTGCCTTGTGAGGAGAAACCTTGGTAACAAGTTGCACCACACGGCGACAGGGAAATGCGCGGGACTGGGACCTGCAGACACATAGTGTCGAAAGGGTCTTCAAACCGCCCCAAAAGGAGGAAAGATACACCACGAACGAACTCACGCTCGTAGGACAAATCATCAGCATGGCAACATCACAGGCTGGCAACAGTGCGACCAGTATGGAAGCATTGCACATTCCTCATCATCAGGGAAAATGTTAAAAGGTACCCACGACACACGACCTAGCTGTTGTTAAACTTAACACATTGACCTATCAGGAGGACGAGGTTGTGAATCATAAGGACACGTCGTCATCGGAGCCCACACCACGGCCCTATGGAGCAAGCTTTGTAACCAGGTTTTCCACATGAACCTCGACCCATTCGGCCAGGGTCAGATCGTCTCTGGCACCGGATCCAGCCCCGAAGCAATGTCAAAGTCGGGTCGAGGTGAAGGAGGTGGCTGAAGTCGTCCGAGGCGGCCTGACCCAAAAGGTCGCGGCTCTTCTCCTCCGTAAGCGCAAGGGCCTTCTCGGCGCCCGCCTCGAGATGCTCCACTATGCGGTAGAAAAAGCCCGAGCACCTGGAGTTGTCGGTGATTAGGGGACCGGAGACACATTTTCCACAGATGTCACTCAGAGCGCGGGTAGCCCTCCGCTCGAGGGACCGGAACATCCTGGAGATCTTAGGTTTAAGGCTGCGAGCGTGGGCTTCCTCTTCGGAAGCCTCTCCAACCAGGGAAGCCGCACCTTTTACTTGTTTGCAGATATTAGAAAGTTTACCCTTGGCAGTGGCTTGCGCGTCTAGCGCGGCCTGTCGGCTTTCCACTTCCTAATCCAGCATTCTCCGCAGGGTGATGACCTAATCTTGCAGGCAGCAAGGGCGCTTGAGGAAGCGGGACTCCTGGAGCCACAATGTCGCACGGTAATCGAGAAGAAGTGTACATCCAGCCTCCGCCACCCCTGGTCTATCTCCTCCTGAAGCTTCGTTTCACGAGAGGCAAGGGATTCCTCGGCAAGTGACAACTGGTGCTCCCTCGTCTCCAGCTGCTCCTACTCCAAGCACTGCTCCACCTCTACAAGCACTAGCAACTCGGCGGATGCTCGAGGACCGGAGCGGAAGGACTCAGCCGGCGGGCCCCCCAGGGAGGCCAACGGCGCAGCTTGCTCTTCAAGATGGGCAATGAGGGCGCAAAGCTCCCTGTGGTGGTCTTGGGAGCCCTGCACCGACAATCACCCTCAGCAAGAGTGCGCTCGCGGGCTTCTACCGCTACAGTGAGGGATGCCCTCGTCTACGCGGGAGCGCCCTGCTGCTGCAAGCGGCAGAGGTTCACGGCAACCTCAAGCTGGCGCCACCCCGACGCAAAGCACTGGCACTCACCTTCCCGGTGGACTTCATGACTCGCAAGCCCCGCCCCAAATGTTGAAGCACGTCCGCAACAGAGGGGTCCAAGGGGAAGGCGCGACATGGCACCGGGAGGGGACATAGGCCAGGGGATAGGCATCCCACCGAAGTACCGGAGGCCGCCTCCGAAGAAGACCGCGGGGGGGTCACGTGCATGAGGCTCAAGGGATCGAGCCCCGTGGAGTGCGAGAGAAGAGGCCACGAGATGCCCGGCGACCTCAGGA
Source organism: Hordeum vulgare subsp. vulgare (assembly GCF_904849725.1). Lineage (NCBI taxonomy): Eukaryota > Viridiplantae > Streptophyta > Magnoliopsida > Poales > Poaceae > Hordeum > Hordeum vulgare. The sequence goes on along the minus strand of NC_058521.1, from coordinate 275,772,997 downwards.
GCAGGCGGCGCTGATCCGCCTCCCTAACCGCCGAAGGGAAACCTGAAGAACAAGGGTTCAGAAGATAGGCGCATAAAGGGAGGACAAGGGGGAACACAAGTGCTTACTCGTTAATGGGCATCCACTTCTTCATCGCCGGAGGCCCTCGCGCCGGGGGGCGGCCACCCTTGGGCAACCTCTTCTTCCAGCCGGCAGGGGCGACCCAGTGGGGGGACTCGGCGGCCATCGAGCGAGGCTCGGAAGTGGGGGAAGCGCTTTCCACCATCGATCGATCACCACCACCAACCCCGGCTTGACGCGAAGCTAGAGCCGGGAGGACGGGCGGCGGCGCACCGCCCACCCTGGTCATGGGGGTAACTATACAATCAGGGTCTTCGGGAGCGGGGGCGAACCCCGGGGGGCACGGCCTCCGGGGAACACCTTTCCCCCTGAGGAAGGAGCCCCCATTCATCAAAGAGTGGCATCTCCACGGCAAGAGCTCCCGGTGGCTTGAAGCTTTACAGCGGCAGACCGTTCGGTGGAAGCTCGTTAGGATTGCCGCCGGTGAGCCGGCGAAGTAGCTCACGCAAGACATGAGGGAATTGGGCACGACTTGGGTCCTCATCGAGTCGCTGGGCCCTGTGTAGGCCCACATGGGGCGGGAGTGGCGTTGGAGGGGAGCAATCTGTCGACAGATAAACTCGCGCCTCAGCTTTTCCAGCTGGATCAAGACCGGCGCGAGCCGGGGGTCACTAAGTTCTTCGTGCTCCCATCCCCGATTCGGTGTCACGGGGGTCGGCGGAGGTTAGACCAGTGCTCCGACCTCGGCAGCTAACCTGCACCCACTGCCGCCGGAACCCTTCTGCTTCGGGGGCTGTTGCATCGGTAGTTCTCAAGGACACGCACCCGGAGAACTGCACCTCGGAGATCAACTGAAGGGAGAAGAAACGGCGGAGCAATGCCACGGAAGGAGTAACGCCAACAAATGCCTCGCACAAGAATGCGAAGGCAGAGAGGAGGACCCAAGAACGGGGGTCAAGGTGGAGCGCATGGATCAGGTAATGCGAAATCACTACATTGATGAAGCCCGAGAATGGCGGCAGTACACTAGAAATGAGGGCGTGGAAATGGAGAGGAACCGCGAGGGACGCCCTCTCCCTCCGAGGCCATGAGGCTGGCCAAATCTGGGTGCCCCCCACTCATTGAGTCGGCAGCAACTACCAGCTGAACCTTCTTCAACCCCTCGATGTTCACCAACGTCAACCGTTCCAACGCTGGCCAGGGCGCCGTCGGGACAGTCGGGCCCTATGAGCCTCCACATTTCCCCCCTTTCTGAGGCATGACGGAGATTATAAGGCAACAACGACATGACGCGCGTGGGTCAGAAGAAGAACCGGCGGCTGGATCGACAGAAGGAAGAGCCGGCGTTGGAATGGAGAGGGGACGGAGACGGTCGACATACGCATGTTAGGAGATGCTGCACAGAGAGGACGGTCTCGCCGTTTTAAAGGCCTGGCCCACAGGTGGTTAGGGCTACCCTCAAGGCTTGGCAAAGAAGCCAACCCAGGCGCGCCTCGGGCCCGGGGGCTACTGTCAGCATTCTAGGAATGGGGGTACCCAAACCTGCCTGCTTGCGGACCATGGATGGCTTGCATCACCAACCCAAGATCAGTTGGTACGGCGTCACCCAGGAAGGCCCTCGCGAGAGGACAAGCCTCGCGAGGAGGAGCAGCATCAGGACCTGCCGGGGACCTCCTCAGGACCCCTCTGGAGTAGGGGACATTCCGAGGCAAGGCCGGGCCTCAGGAGTCAAGGGTGACGCCAGGAAAGGACAAGTGAGCAGCAAATTGGAGGACGAGGCAGTTTCCCCTTTAGTGCAAAGGAGGTGGGAGCGTACGAGGGTTCCAAAGGCATCTTCCAAAGGTTTTGTTTCTGGTGCAACAAAGCCGTCGTCGCCCGCTAGTAGGGTAAACATCATCCTCGGGCCCATCCCTGCAGCACGGGCAAGTATTTTGCAAGCGAAGACCACCTTTGGGCAGGGGCGCATGTTCCCCTGTTCCCCTTTAAAATTGGCCGCTATGGGATCCCTTTCCGCCTGTCGGGGAAAACCAAAACTTATGGCAAACTCGAGGAGTCCCTTGATCGTTGGGGAGAGAGAGGTATGGCATCGAGAGTGGAACTAGCGATCAACACCAACAAGGTTCTTTTTACCCAAGTTCGGGCCACTTGACACGTAAAACCCTATTCCTACTTAGTTTGTATTGTGTGCTTATTGTAGGGTGGTTTTGCTAGAGTAACTTAGTAGGTTATTAGGGAGTCTTTGATCCCCAAAAAGTTCAATCCCTAAGAATGAGCTTTGAGCCTCCTTTTATAGGCAAAGGGCTCACCAATATTATGCTCATGGGATGCACAGTGAACATTGTTCACCGCTCTACTTCGTCGGTGGTGTGAGGGGCAGTAAACGCCTTGTCTGACCCCTGACCTGCCGCAAGATGGTTGCGACACGTACCCAGGTGAATCTACACATGGGCCTTGTTATGGCACACGAGGGATGTGCTGCAGCGGTCGTATTGTGGTAGAAACTGGTGGGGACACCTGGCGAGCGAACAGGGGCTTGCTGGCCTAGAGACTCCATCGGGTGACTTGGTCACCTCCCTGGCAAGGAGGGTTTGTCGGGGGCCTTGAACACTTTCCCGGCAAGGAGGGCTTGCCGGGGGGGCCTCACCAGTCTGTGCGAGCGTTCCCGGCAAAGGAAACTTACCGGGGTCTTGCTATTCTTCGGGTAGTCTTCCCGGCGAAGCGGACTTCCAGGGCATTGCATCTGGAGCCCTTGTGTTCCACGCCCTCGTAGTGAGGGCAGGGCGTGGCCTCGGCGGGTCTTGGATTGCCTTCCTATTGCTCTTCCCCGTACACTGCCATCAGGGGCGTCGCCGATGCCCGTGCACAAGTCTGGGGCACAAGGAACCCTAGTCTACAGTGCACCGACAGGAGCCCCCGGGCCTGGGCCACGCACGTGCGCAGGGCGTTGCTGGGCTAGGCCCAAAGTAGTGCATGGCCTTCCTCAGCAGCGGAGTATGTTGCTTTGGAGCCGTTGCGGGCGGTCCTTCCCCAGCTCGCGCATCAAACACACGAGGTGGAGAAGTGCACGCACAGTAGTCTCCGCACCTCCCAACGCGTTACTGCTATGCGTGAAGCATGCGAAGTAAAGGTCAGACAAGTGGCACTCGTGGCCATGATGGTCGTAGTCGTGGTAGGGCCCGCCCCGCATGCATTGGTGAAGCAGGGCAGTTCCTGGAGGGGCATTGGTGCATTGGTGCCCGTGATCATGGGTGATTGGGCGAGAGGGGCGACGATCTCTGGAGTGAGGAGAGATCGCCCCCTGCGCCTTACCTTATAAATTAGGGAGTTTGCAAGGGGGTTTTGCTCATCCATCAGATCCTGGAACATCCACCACCCCTAGGTTGCATATGTAGAATCTTTTCTAACTCCAGGTGGCGCTCGCCCCTAACCATGGCTAGGGGACGAGGGAGGCCACCATCGCCCACCAGGGCGGCAATTGGATCCCACTCAGATCATGCCACCGCTTCAGCGGGTGAAGCTGAGGAGGGCGACACGGGCGTCTATGGTGGCGGAGGGGCGAGGAGCCGCGGTCTCCGCGGAGGCCGTGGTCGGGGGACGCGGAGTGCTACTCCAGCACCTCCGTCTTCTCCCGCTCTTGGCAGACACTCGGACGAGACGCCGCTGGAGTTCGTCATGGAGCTGCACGGCGTTCCACGGGGCCATTGGCATCTCCCACGCCCTGTTGCTAGGGCGATGGAGGCCGCCAAGCCCCCTGACTTGTGGTTGCAGGTGTACGGTTGCTCCCATGGCGCTATGCAAGTACACGAGAAGTAGCCGAAGCGCCGCTCCATGTTGCTTGGGAGGGGCTGGAAATCCTTTGCCCGTGCCCGAAGCCTCGGGGATTGACATATCCTCCGCTTCAAGCTAGCGGAGGATAATATGCTATCTGTCAAGTTTTACGGGCGCTCAGGTGTGCGTCTCGGCTGCTGCGAAGAGAGCACGAGAGGCGCCGAATGTCGCTCCTCGAGCAATAGCGACGAGGAGGACAGCGGCGGCAGTGGCGCTCTTGGCACGTCAGGATCTCGGGGGGCCAGGTCGGAGTACGACGCCCCGAGCTCCGACTAACTAACGGCCCTGCCGCCGAGTGCCGCTCACGCCTCTCCCCGCCCAGTGGGGTTACTCTCCAGGAGCCTGCATCGATGCCTCGTCTTTGAGGAGGTGCGATTGCGGGCTCTGGCTTCTTCATCCCCTCGGGTCGCCCTGTCTTCCGCCCTCGTTCTCTTACGCGTAGTGCTGGTCCAGGATAAACGAGCCTGGGTTGTACCGGGGGTCGTCCCGCTTTTTGTCTTCTTGAACTTCTGTCCGACGAGCATGTCCCTCGCCGAAAGACAGTGTAATAGGTTAGAGTAGCAAAAATCATTCATGTAATATGTCTGAGTTTGTTTCAAACAAATGAATGAAATGTTGTTTCCCTTGCGTCTGATCCTTCTCCTGGAATGATACACGTTTTGTATTTTCCGGACGCTTGGCCGCGTGACTGGTCCTGTCGCTATTGCTTTCAGGAACGGATCCTTAGCAGTTCGCTTGAGGGGTCGTTACCGGCAAGGCTCCATGCCGCACTCAGTGCAACCATTAGATCATCAAGCGCGGCTCGAGGCAAAATAAGGTGATATGTAGCCACTTAGACTGATGAAGCGGTTAGAAATAGTGAGAAGGCTCTCTGTGACTGTTTAGGTCGTTGAACTAGTTCGAAACATAACTAAGGCGCACTGATCCTGACAACGTTCCATCTACGCGCAGGTTTCTCAAACAAGGTTTGAGATCTTTTAGAAAGGGAACAACCTATCTACTCTGAAATCTCAATCTGAAATATTTATCATTTATCTGTCGGGCCGCGACACTTTCTCCCCACGGCGCTCGGGTATTTTGTCGGGGCTTCAGATCCCCGACAAGTAGGAGACTATACTCTTCGGAAAACTTCCCCTCCGGCAAGGTATTTGTCGACAGTTCTCAACTGTTGTATAGAAGGGGGGGTTGTCGGAGCATAACTCCTTTTCCAGTTTTTCCAGGCCGTACTGACGAAGCCCCCAAGCGCGCCTTTGGCGAAGACATGGTGCTTTCGGGGGGAAAAGCATTCCCCTAGAGTGCGTGCCTAGGTTCCGGGGCCTATAGGCGCATTCTCGGCAGTTACGCACCTCTCCGTTGAGGTGTGTCGGCCGGAGTATGCGCCGGATCCCACATGCTAACCCTCAATAGCAGCGCACTATCCGGAGCGGTGCGTCAGCCTGGCGCCTTCGAGCTCGAGGTCTTTGTCCCCCTAGCCCACGTTTGCCCAGACGCCAGGAGGCCGTTGGCGAAGCAGAGCGACCATCGTTGTGCCCAGCTTCGAGGGACCACAGTGGTGCGCTCAATCTCCCAAAATCTGACGCGGAACTTGATTGAATTCGCGAAGAAGCTCTCAACCATCGTCGCCCCCCTACCTGGCGCGCCAAAGATGTCGGGAAAATGAACACCTATGGGAAACTCGAGGAGTCCCTTGATCGTTTGGCTGGCAGAGGGAGGTATGCCGTCGAGAGTGGAACTAGCAGTCAACACTGGCAAGGTTCTTTTTACCCAGGTTCAGGCCACTTGGTGAGTACAACCCTACTCCTTCTTAGTTTGTATTGTGGCCTTACCGTCGGGTGATTTTGCTACAGTAACTTAGTAGATGATTAGGGAGTCTCTAATCCCCAAAAGGTCCAACACTTAAGAATCAGTTTCGGGCCTCCTTTTATAAGCAGAGTGATGACCAACAGTGTGCTCACAGGAGGTATAGTTCAGTGTTCACCTCTCTACTTCTTCGGTGGTGTCAGGGGCAGTAAATGCCTTGTCTGACGCTTGACCTACAGAAAGGTGGTTGTGACATGTACCTAGGTGAATAGATACCTGGGCCTTGCGCTGGCACACGAGGGGTGTGCTCGAGCGGTCGGATTGCGGTAGAAACTTATGGGGACACCTGGCAAGCACAGAGGGACTTCGTGGCCTGGTGTCTTCGTCGGGTGACTTGGTCACCTTCCCGGCAAGGAAGGCTTGCCTGGGGCCTTGAACAGCTTCCCAGCAAGGAGGGCTTGCCGGGGGCCTCGCTAGTTTGTGTGAGTCCTCCTGGCAAGGGAAGCTTGCGGGGGTCTTGCTAATATTTGGGTAGTCTTCCCAGCGTGCGTGCCTGCCGGGACAGGGCATTGCGTCTGGCGCCTTTGTATCCCACGCCACACATGGTGACGGAATGGCGTCGCCATGGACTCCCCTGGGTTGTTTTCATGCTGCTCTTCCCGACACGCTGCTGTCGGGGGCGTTGCAAATGCCCGTGTACAAGTCTGGGGCACAAGGTACCCGAGTCTCTAATGCACCGGCAGTTGTTGTTGTTGTCGCTGTCATAGTTGTTGTAGTTCTCATTGTTGTTGTTGTTGTTGTTGTTGTTGCTTTTCTGTTGCTGTTGCTGTTGCTCTTGTTGTTGTTGTTGTTGTTGTTGTTGTTATCGTTATTGTCATTGTTCTCGTCGTCGTTGTTGTCGTTATTGTCATCGTCATCCTCGTCGTCGCCATCGTCATTGTCGTCGTTGTTGTCGTTATTGTGAACGTCGTCGTCGCCATCGTCATTGTTGTCGTTGTTGTCGTCGTCCTTGTTGCAGTTGTTGTTGTTGTCGTTGCTATCGTTGTCGACGTTGTTGTCGATGTTGTCGTTGTTGTTGTTATTGTTGTCGTAGTTGTCGTTGTTGTCGTAGTTGTCGTTGTTGTCGTCGTCGTCGTTGTTGTCATCGTTGTCGCTGTAGTCTCTCTGGTTGTTGTGGTTGGTGTTGTCGTTGTTATCATTATCCTCATCATTGTCGTTGTTATCATCGTTGTCGTCGTCCTTGTTGTTGTTGTTGTCTTTGCTATTGTTGTTGATGTTGTTGTCCATATTCTCGTCATTGTGGTTGTCGATGTTGTCATAGTTGTCGTTGTTCTCGCTGTTGTTGTTGTTGTTGTTGTTGTTGTTGTTGTTGTGGTTGTTGTTGTTGTGGTTGTTGTTCTTGTTGTGGTTGGTGTTGTTGTTGTTGTTGTTCTTGTTGTCGTCGTAGTAACCGCGGTAGTAATAAATTACTAGTGCCTACTACTACGGGGGGGAGTATGCGAAAAAGTCCGTCAGGGCGGTAGTAGAAAATTACTACCGCTCAGAGGGCGGTAGTAAAAAATTACGACCGCTCTTAGAGCTGTACTACCGCTGGCTTTTTGGCATAAACATGAAAGATGGGTATGGAGCTCCATTGTAGCTAGGGAAAAGGTGGTGCACTAAATGTGTACGTGATGATTCCACCCAAACCTTTTCCACGCGTACCCCCTCTTAATAGTACGGCTTTCCTACGACTCAATTCCACCAAAGAGAAACGTAGATAGCAACCATCTTCGAGAGATTCCGAGGGGCATCGAATCGTCTTATGCCTAGATATGAATTATCTGAAATGCTCAATGCACACGATTAGTCCGTACAGGCATTGTCATCAATCACTAAAACCACTTAGGGAGAAATATGCCCTAATAGTTGTTGACGTTATTGTCGATGTTGTCGTCGTTGTTGTTATTGTTGTCGAGTTGTTGTTGTCGTTGTTCTCCTTGTTGTCATCGTTATCTTTGTTGTTGTCATCATCGTCGTTGTTGTCCCTGTTGTCGTTGTTGTCTCTATTGTTGTTGTCGTTGTTATCGTTGTCTTCGTCGTCCTCATTGTTGTTGTTGTTCTCGTTGGTGTCGCTGTTGACGTTGTTGTCGATGTTGTCTTCGTTGTTGTTGTTGTCGTCCTGGTTGTTGTTGTTGATTTTGTTGTTGTTGTGGTTGTCGTTGTTGTGGTTGTTGTTTTAGTCATTGTTATTGTTGTTGTCGTTGTTGTTGTTGTTGTCGTCATCGTTGTCGTCGTTCTTCTTGTTATTGTTGTTGTCGTTGAGGTCGATGTTGTTGTTGTTGTTGTTGTTGTTGTTGTTGTTGTCGTTGATGTCATTGTTCTTGTCATGGTCGTTGCTGTCTTCGTCGTCATCGTCATCGTTGTTGTTGTTGTTGTTGTTGTTGTTGTCCTTGTCATCGTCATCATTGTTGTTGTTGCCGTTGTTGCTGTTGTTGTTGTTGTTGTTGTTGTTGTTGTTGTTGTTGTTGTTGTTGTTGTTGTTGTTGTTGTTTTGGTTGTTGTTGTTGTTATTGTTGTTGTTCGTGTTGTCGTCGCGTTCGCTCTTGTTGTTGTTATTGTTGTTGTTGTTGTTGTTGTTCTTATTGTTGTTGTTGTTGTTGTTGTTATTGCTATTGCTGTTGTCGATGTTGTATTTGTTGTTGTTGTTGTCATTGTTGAGTTTGTTTTCGTGATTGTCTTTGCTGTCGTCGTTGTCGTCGTCGTCGTCGTCGTTGTTGTCGATGTTGTTGTTGTTGTTGTTGTTGTTATCTTATTGTCATTGTTCTCGTCGTCGTTGTTGTCGTTATTGTCATCGTCATCCTTGTCGTCGCCATCGGCATCGTCGTCGTTGTTGTTGTTATTGTGAACGTCATCGTCGCCATCGTGATCGTTGTCGTTGTTCTCGTCGTCCTTGTTGCAGTTGTTGTTGTTGTCGTTGCTATCGTTGTTGACGTTGTTGTCAATGTTGTCGTTGTTGTTGTTATTGTTGTCGTAGTTGTCGTTGTTGTCGTCGTTGTCTTTATTGTCGTCGTCGTCGTTGTGGTCATCGTGGTCGCTGTAGTCTCTCTGGTTGTTGTGGTTGTTGTTGTCGTTGTTATCATTATCCTCATCATTGTCGTCGTTGTCGTCGTCCTTGTTGTTGTTGTTGTTGTTGTTGTCTTTGCTATTGTTGTTGATGTTGTTGTCTATATTCTCGTCATTGTTGTTGTCGATGTTGTCATAGTTGTCGTCGTTCTGGCTGTTGTTGTTGTTGTTGTTGTTGTGGTTGTTGTTGTTGCGGTTGTTGTTCTTGTTGTGGTTGGTGTTGTTGTTGTTGTTGTTGTCGTCGTAGTAACCGCGGTAGTAATAAATTACTAGTGCCTACTACTGTGGGGGGGGGGGAGTATGCGAAAAAGTTCGTCAGGGCGGTAGTAGAAAATTACTACCGCTCAGAGGGCGGCAGTAAAAAATTACTACCGCTCTTAGAGCTGTACTACCGCTGGCTTTTTGGCATAAACATGAAAGATGGGTATGGAGCTCCATTGTAGCTAGGGAAAAGGTGGTGCACTAAATGTGTACGTGATGATTCCACCCAAACCTTTTCCACGCGTACCCCCTCTTAATAGTACGGCTTTCCCACGACTCAATTCCACCAAAGAGAAACGTAGATAGCAACCATCTTCGAGAGATTTCGAGGGGCATCGAATCGTCTTATGCCTAGATATGATTTATCTGAAATGCTCAATGCACACGATTAGTCCGTACAGGCATTGTCATCAATCACTAAAACCACTTAGGGAGAAATATGCCCTAACAGTTGTTGACGTTATTGTCGATGTTGTCATCGTTGTTGTTATTGTTGTCGAGTAGTTGTTGTCGTTGTTCTCCTTGTTGTCGTCGTTATCTTTGTTGTTGTCATCATCGTCGTTATTGTCGTTGTTGCCGTTGTTGTCTCTATTGTTGTTTTCGTTGTTATCGTTGTTTTCGCCGTCCTTGTTGTTATTGTTGTTGTTCTCGTTGGTGTCGCTGTTGACGTTGTTGTCGATGTTGTCTTCGTTCTTGTTGTTGTCGTCCTGGTTGTTGTTGTTGATTTTGTTGTCGTTGTGGTTGGTGTTGTTGTGGTGGTTGTTTTTGTCATTATTATTGTTGTTCTCGTTGTTGTTGTTGTTGTCGTCATCGTCGTCGTCGTTCTTCTTGTTATTGTTGTTGTTGTTGTTGTTGTTGTTGTTGTTGTTGTTGTTGTTGTCTTGATGTCGTTGTTCTTGTCATGGTCGTTGTTGTCTTCGTCGTCGTCGTCGTCGTTGTT
>NC_058521.1:275753003-275760503 GCF_904849725.1 Hordeum vulgare subsp. vulgare | reverse complement strand
TGTTGTTATTGTGGTTGTTGTTATCATTGTTCTCGTTGTTGTAGTTGTTGTCGTCGTCCTTGTTGTTGTTATTGTTGTCGTTGCTATAGCTGTTGACGTTGTTGTTGATGTTGTTGTTGTTGTTATTGTTGTTGTTTATGTTGTTGTTGTTATTGTAGTTGTTTATGTTGTTGTCGTTGTTGTCGTTGTTGTAGTTGTTCTCGACGTCGTCGTCGTCCTCGTTGTTGTTATTATTATTGTTGTTGTTGTTGTTGTTGTTGTTTTGTTGTTGTTGTTGTTGTTGTTGGCGTGGTGGTGGTGGTGGTGGTGGTTGGTGTTGTTATTGTTGTTGGTATAGTTGTTGTTGTTGTTGTTGTTGTGGTTGGTATAGTTGTTGTTGTGGTTGTGGTTGTTGTTGTTGTTGTTGTTGTTGTTTTTTGTAACATCCCAAAATTTTAAATTTTGGAATGTTAATATAATTATTAAATTGATTGTTTGTTTGTTTGAGTGACTGAAACTTGAGTGGACTTTGAAACTTCTCAAAAAAATGAGAGGGAATAAAATGACTTTCCCAAAATTTTCTATTTTGAATCCCTTTTCAATTTTGAGTTTGAATATTTTCAAAATCCTTTGATTAAAAAAAAATCAAACGAGAGGAGGAAAATGACACTCCAAAATCAGAGACAATGTCTTGATTCAATTTTTAAGTACGTGCAATTTATTTGAAATTCAAATTCCTTTTCATTTTAAAGTTATTGCAAAAAAATAATTTTTTTTTAAAAAAGTATTTTTTTTGGTTTTGAAAATATGTTCATGTTTTAGAAAATTTTATTGTGAAAATTTTGATATATAATTTTCCTATATAAAATATTTTCTTAATTTCGTTTATAATTTATTTTTTTCTTCGTTGTTTTTTTTTCAAAAATTAATACAAAATAAAATAAAAGTAAAAAAACGGCTGGCCGGAAGTGCGCTACACGCGGCCCTGGCCGAAACTCTTTGGCCCATGAGGCACCCCTCTTCCTTTCTTTTTCTTTTCTCTCCATGTTACGTATATGTTTAGTCCCACATTGCCTATCTATGGATCATTAGACCTCCCTTCCACCTATAAATATAGATCAATAGGAGCATCCAAAAAATCATCTATTTCGGTTAAATCAATCTTTTGATTTAACTAGATTTATTAAATAAAAATATTTTTTCTTCTCTTCGGCGGGATTTCTCGAAGTCGTCTCCTCGTTGGAATTAATTCTTACTCTGCATTCTAAAGGTATTACTCTTCGTATTTTTTTTATACTCCCGTAGTTTATTATTTCTAGACTAGTATTCCTACACTAGTATACGGTAGAGTAATTAGATATATTATTTAGTCTTCGTATTTACACATTAGTACTAGAATTCTTTTAGACATAGCACTTTTCTTCCGTAAAACAGCTTGACCCTGATTTTTCAAATAGCCATAACTTTTTACTCGTTTATCCGAATTAGATGAAACAAACGCCTAGATTTCGTCTTGATCCCACCTATCATGTGAACCTATCATATCAACTTTTTAAATTTTCAAATTTCGAAATTTGTTCATATTCATATTCAAACTTCTTTTGATCATATCTTTTTATCCGTAGCTCCGTTTTAGATGAATTCAATTGCGTCGGATTCGTATGAAAGTAATATTTCCGTTTGTATCATTAGTTTTAACTTTTCAACTTATAATTTTGATCACATCAGATTTATCTATTAGTGCCCAAAAGTGTTCACATCGTTCTAAGCCGATTTAATGTTATATTGAAGTATTTGTATCTTTTGATCCGCTATTGCAAATCTAGTAATTCTTTTTTCTACACGCTCATATTGATCTCCTATATCCAATAGCATCATTAGTTTGGACCTTTGAACCTTACAAATTTGAGCGATTCAAATTTGTATTCAAACATTCATTTGATCTTATCTTGCAAATCGTACCACCTTTTCAATTGATTCCTTTCACCCCTAAACACTCATGTCATATATTTTTGTACATAACCATCATACTTCAGTTCAACTTCTCTTGACCTTTTTAATGCAAATTTAGTTCATACTTCAATTCGCTATAACTTGCGTTGTAGTGCTCCATTTCAAGAAATTCTTTCTACAAATAAATTATTATGTCTTATACTATTTGTCAAACAACATTCATGTTGTTCTCCCAATATTTTTGATCATCTTCCATAGTGTATGCAAGTCGAGCTTATATAGCAATAGTTCATCGTCCATGAACTCTTTTGATCTCATTCATGCACCTTCACTTTACGACACACTTAGGACCTTTTTATTAAACCTTAGTACGTTGTTATTTTGCACCAAGACATGCTTTGTTCTTATGTTCTCTTGGTTCTTCCTTTTTGGCATGAATGTTTATTGAATGCTATTCATTTACTATAGATTGCTCGGAGTGTGGCGAGTAGAATTATCAGGATTTTGAGAGCGACTATCTTCATCAAGTAATACCAGGCAAGTCACTTTGATCATACTATCACCCATGTTTTATGCATCGTAGTTCTACCATCCTATGCCCAATTACATGTTGCTTAGGTACATGGAAATTTTAGCAAAGGTTGTAGTATCATGTGGTAGGCACACAACAACCCCGATACTTGGCCCCGGGACGACAAATTTAATATTGCTATGCTTGAGTAGACGGGATTTCGGTTGAGTGCATAACACGAGTGATGCAAGGTTGATTAAATAATCAAGACCGGTTAAGACAAGATTTTTAGGACCTCGGACGCAATTCAACTCTGGGTGAAGGACGGTTGATCGGCTCCCTGGAGAACCCAGTGGATGACCCGGGATGCTGGAGAGGCCATGACATCCTGCGGAAAGCTTCACCTAGGCTCAAAGAGACGGACGGATATTTTCAAGACCCAAGGCTTACCTGCACAGCCACAAGTCATTATGGGCTCTGGCTTGGTTGGACAACGTGGCGACTCTGGACAGGCGGTGCTAGCAGATGTAGAAGAACGGTAGGAATGGATGGGCACCGACAGGGATTCAGAGGGACCCGTTGAAAGACCATGTTTTGATCATCCGGTCTTCAAACACCCTGAAGTGCGAGGACATACTCGGAGGCGATCAAATCTTGTGGGGAACGTGTGCAAAACTCTGCAGAGTACTCAAACCTAATCGATTAGCCGTGTCCACGGTCATGGACAACTTGAGCCAAAGGAACTGAAGTTATCTGGATTTCTCAACACCATTATATATATTTGATGAGGGTAATATTGATAACTCGGGTATGAGAACTGGTTGGCGGAACCATCTCATTAACAACCAACTACGTAGTAACATTTTGCTTTTAGCCCTCTCTTGACGTAGGATAAAACTTGCTTTTTGCTAAACACTTATAGCCCCACCTGCCATATATGCATATAGTATGGATGATTACTTTTCACCCCTCTCTTATGTGACTTGCCGGCATATTCAATATGCTGACCTACACGGCTGCAACGTCTTATGTTGTAGATATTTTTCTTCGACGAGTAAGAGTACGATTCATGGTTATGGTCTACACTCAATTTGCCGTTGGTGTTTATTGGGACTCCACTCACTTGACTGCTTCCGCTGAGATATTTAAGGTATATATCAGTTTTACGCTATTTCCATGTGATTGCACTTTGATATATACATTGATGTACTGTGTGTGCCAGCATACTGATCCAGGGATGGCACAGATACACAGAGGCTTGACTCGTCTTGAGTCGGGTCGCTACAGAAATGGTATCAGAGCACATGTTGACTGTAGGACGTGACCCTAGAAACTGGAAATTTTTTGGAAAGGATCTCTCAAAAATTTTATTTTCAACAACACCTTTTACTTCTCATCTCTTCTGATTTCATCGAATGTTCCCTCTCACCTGAAATAGTTAGACAATACCCTTACCCCTTTGACCACATGAAGGATCAACTGAGTCCCACTTCAAAGTAAAGACGATTTCATCATGCATTGAAGAATTGAAGCTGCACCAATTCAACACTCTCAAGACCCGAAGAATTCAAAGACCCTGAAGTGTTCGAATAATTATATGACCATTAGAAGTCCAAACCCCTCGATGTTCACCACCGTCAACCGTTCCAACGCTGGCCAGGGCGCCGTCGGGACAGTCGGGCCCCATGAGCCTCCACATTTCCCCCCTTTCTGAGGCATGACGGAGATTATAAGGCAACAACGACATGACGCGCGTGGGTCAGAAGAAGAACGGGCGGCTGGATCGACAGAAGGAAGAGCCGGCATTGGAATGGAGAGGGGACGGAGACGGTCGACATACGCATGTTGGGAGATGCTGCACGGAGAGGACGGTCCCGCCGTTTTAAAGGCCCGGCCCACAGGTGGTTAGGGCCACCCTCAAGGCTTGGCCAAGAAGCCAACCCAGGCGCGCCTTGGGCCCGGGGGCTACTGTCAGCATTCTAGGAATGGGGGTACCCAGACCTGCCTGCTTGCGGCCCATTGATGGCTTGCATCACCAACCCAAGATCAGTTGGTACGACGTCACCCAGGAAGGCCCTCGCGAGAGGACAAGCCTCGCGAGGAGGAGTAGCATCAGGACCCGCCGGGGACCTCCTCAGGACCCCTTTGGAGTAGGGGACATTCTGAGGCAAGGCCCGGCCTCAGGAGTCAAGGGTGACGCCAGGAAAGGACAAGTGAGCAGCAAATTGCAGGACGAGGCAGTTTCCCCTTTAGTGCAAATGAGGTGGGAGCGTACGAGGGTTCCAAAGGCATCTTCCAAAGGTTTTGATTCTGGTGCAATAAAGCCGTCGTCGCCCGCTAGTAAGGTAAACATCATCCTCGGGCCCATCCCTGCAGCGCGGGCAAGTATTTTGCAAACGAAGACCACCTTTGGGTAGGGGCGCATGTTCCCCTGTCCCCCTTTAAAATTGGCCGCTATGGGATCCCTTTCCGCCTGTCGAGGAAAACCTACACTTATGGCAAACTCGAGGAGTCCCTTGATCATTGGGGAGAGAGAGGTATGGCATCGAGAGTGGAACTAGCGATCAACACCAACAAGGTTCTTTTTACCCAAGTTCGGGCCACTTGACGCGTAAAACCCTATTCCTACTTAGTTTGTATTGTGTGCTTATTGTAGGGTGGTTTTGCTACAGTAACTTAGTAGGTTATTAGGGAGTCTCTGATCCCCAAAAAGTTCAATCCCTAAGAATGAGCTTTGAGCCTCCTTTTATAGGCAAAGGGGTCACCAATATTATGCTCATGGGATGCACAGTGAACATTGTTCACCGCTCTACTTCGTCGGTGGTGTGAGGGGCAGTAAACGCCTTGTCTGACCCCTGACCTGCCGCAAGATGGTTGCGACACGTACCCAGGTGAATCTACACATGGGCCTTGTTATGGCACATGAGGGATGTGCTGGAGCGGTCGTATTGTGGTAGAAACTGGTGGGGACACCTGGCGAGCGAACAGGGGCTTGCTGGCCTAGAGACTCCATCGGGTGACTTGGTCACCTCCCTGGCAAGGAGGGTTTGCCGGGGGCCTTGAACACTTTCCCGGCAAGGAGGGCTTGCCGGGGGGCCTCACCAGTCTGTGCGAGCGTTCCCAGCAAAGGAAACTTACCGGGGTCTTGCTATTCTTCGGGTAGTCTTCCCGGCGAAGCGGACATCCAGGGCATTGCGTCTGGAGCCCTTGTATTCCACGCCCCTCGTAGTGAGGGAAGGGCGTGGCCTCGGCGGGTCTTGGATTGCCTTCCTATTGCTCTTCCCCGTACACTGCCATCAGGGGCGTCGCCGATGCCCGTGCACAAGTCTGGGGCACAAGGAACCCTAGTCTACAGTGCACCGACAGGAGCCCCCGGGCCTGGGCCACGCACGCGCGCAGGGCGTTGCTGGGCTAGGCCCAAAGTAGTGCATGGCCTTCCTCAGCAGGGGAGTATGTTGCTTTGGAGCCGTTGCGGGCGGTCCTTCCCCAGCTCGCGCATCAAACACACGAGGTGGAGAACTGCGCGCACAGTAGTCTCCGCACCTCCCAACGCGTTACTGCTATGCGTGAAGCATGCGAAGTAAAGGTCAGACATGTGGCATTCGTGGCCATAATCGTCGTAGTCGTGGTACGGCCCGCCCCGCATGCATTGGTGAAGCAGGGCAGTTCCTGGAGGGGCATTGGTGCATCGGTGCCCGTGATCATGGGTGATTGGGCGAGAGGGGCGACGGTTTCTGGAGTGAGGAGAGATCGCCCCCTGCGCCTTACCTTATAAATTAGGGAGTTTGCAAGGGGGTTTTGCTCATCCATCAGATCCTGGAACATCCACCACCCCTAGGTTGCATATGTAGAATCTTTTCTAGCTCCAGGTGGCGCTCGCCCCTAACCATGGCTAGGGGACGAGGGAGGCCACCATCGCCCACCAGGGCGGCAAGTGGATCCCACTCAGATCATGCCACAGCTTCAACGGGTGAAGCTGAGGAGGGCGGCACGGGCGTCTATGGTGGCAGAGGGGCGAGGAGCCGCGGTCTCCGCGGAGGCCGTGGCCGGGGGACGCGGAGTGCTACTCCAGCACCTCCGTCTTCTCCCGCTCTTGGCAGACACTCGGACGAGACGACGCTGGAGTTCGTCGTGGAGTTGCACGGCGTTCCACGGGGCCATTGGCATCTCCCACGCCCTGTTGCTAGGGCGATTGAGGCCGCCAAGCCCCTGACTTGTGGTTGCAGGTGTACGGTTGCTCCCATGGCTCTATGCAAGTACACGAGAAGTAGCCGAAGCGCCGCTCCATGTTGCTCGGGTGGGGCTGGAAATCCTTTGCCCGTGCCCGAAGCCTCGGGGATTGTCATATCCTCCGCTTCAAGCTAGCGGAGGATAATATGCTATCTGTCAAGTTTTACGGGCGCTCAGGTGTGCGTCTCGGCTGCTGCGAAGAGAGCTCGAGAGGCGCCGAATGTCGCTCCTCGAGCAATAGCGACGAGGACGACAACGGCGGCAGTGGCGCTCGTGGCACGTCAGGATCTCGGGGGGCCAGGTCGGAGTACGACGCCCCGAGCTCCGACTAACTGCCGGCCCTGCCGCCGACTGCCGCTCACGCCTCTCCCCGCCCAGTGGGGTTACTCTCCAGGAGCCTGCATCGATGCCTCGTCTTTGAGGAGGTGCGATTGCAGGCTCTAGCTTCTTCATCCCCTCGGGTCGCCCTGTCTTCCGCCCTCGTTCTCTTACGCGTAGTGCTGGTCCAGGATAAACGAGCCTGGGTTGTACCGGGGGTCGTCCCGCTTTTTGTCTTCTTGAACTTCTGTCCGACGAGCATGTCCCTCGCCCAAAGACAGTGTAATAGGTTAGAGTAGCAAAAATCATTCATGTAATATGTCTGAGTTTGTTTCAAATAAATGAATGAAATGTTGTTTCCCTTGCGTCTGATCCTTCTCCTGGAATGATACACGTTTTGCATTTTCCGGACGCTTGGCCACGTGACTGGTCCTGTCGCTATTGCTTTCAGGAACGGATCCTTAGCAGTTCGCTTGAGGGGTCGTTACCGGCAAGGCTCCATGCCGCAC
>NC_058521.1:275730503-275743003 GCF_904849725.1 Hordeum vulgare subsp. vulgare | reverse complement strand
CGTATATGTTTAGTCCCACATTGCCTATCTATGGACCATTGGACCTCCCTTCCACTTATAAATATAGATCCATAGGAGCATCGAGAAAATCATCTATTTCGGGTTAAATCAATCTTTTGATTTAACTAGATTTATTAAATAAAAATATTTTTTCTTCTCTTCGGCAGGATTTCTCGAAGTCGTCTCCTCATTGGAATTAATTCTTACTCTGCATTCTAAAGGTATTACTCTTCGTATTTTTTTATACTCCCGTAGTTTATTATTTCTATACTAGTATTCCTACACTAGTATACGGTAGAGTAATTAGATATATTATTTAGTCTTCGTATTTACACATTAGTACTAGAATTCTTTTAGACATAGCACTTTTCTTCCGTAAAACAGCTTGGCCCTGATTTTTCAAATAGCCATAACTTTTTACTCGTTTATCCGAATTAGATGAAACCAACGCCTAGAGTTTCGTCTTGATCCCACCTATCGTGTGAACCTACCATATCAACTTTTTGAACTTTTCAAATTTCGAAATTTGTTCATATTCATATTCAAACTTCTTTTGATCATATCTTTTTATCCGTAGCTCCGTTTTAGATGAATTCAATTGCGTCGGATTAAGTAATCTTTCCGTTTGTATCATTAGTTTTAACTTTTCAACTTATAATTTTGATCAAATCAGATTTATCTATTAGTGTCCAAAACTGTTCACATCGTTCTAAGCCGATTCAATGTTATATTGAAGTATTTGTATCTTTTAATCCGCTATTGCAAATCTAGTAATTCTTTTTTCTACACGCTCATATTGATCTTTTATATCCAATAGCATCATTAGTTTCGACCTTTGAACCTTACAAATTTGAGCGATTCAAATATGTATTCAAACATTCATTTGATCTTATCTTGCAAATCGTACCACCTTTTCAATTGATTCCTTTCACCCCTAAACACTCATGTCATATATTTTTGTACATAACCATCATACTTCAGTTCAACTTCTCTTGACCTTTTTAATGCAAATTTAGTTCATACTTCAATTCCCTATAACTTGTGTTGTAGTGCTCCATTTCAAGAAATTCTTTCTACAAATAAATTCTTATGTCTTATACTATTTGTCAAACAACATTCATGTTGTTCTCCCAATATTTTTGATCATCTTCCATAGTGTATGCAAGTCGAGCTTATATAGCAATAGTTCATCGTCCATGAACTCTTTTGATCTCATTCATGCACCTTCACTTTACAACACACTTAGGACCTTTTTATTAAACCTTAGTACGTTGTTATTTTGCACCAAGACATGCTTTGTTCTTATGTTCTCTTGGTTCTTCCTTTTTGGCATGAATGTTTATTGAATGCTATTCATTTACGATAGATTGCTCGGAGTGTGGCGAGTAGAATTATCAGGATTTTGAGAGCGACTATCTTCATCAAGTAATACCAGGCAAGTCACTTTGATCATACTATCACCCATGTTTTATGCATCGTAGTTCTACCATCCTATGCCCAATTGCATGCTGCTTAGGTACTTGGAAATTTTAGTAAAGGTTGTAGTATCACGTGGTAGGCACACAACAACCCCGATACTTGGCCCTGGGACGACAAATTTCATATTGCGATGCTTGAGTAGACGGGATTTCGGTTGAGTGCATAACACGAGTGATGCAAGGTTGATTAAATAATCAAGACCGGTTAAGACAAGATTTTCAAGACCTCGGACGCAATGCAACTCTGGGTGAAGGACGGTTGATCGGCTCCCTGGAGAACCCAGTGGATGACCCGGGATGCTGGAGAGGCCATGACATCCTGCGGAAAGCTTCACCCAGGCTCAAAGAGACGGACGTATATTTTCAAGACCCAAGGCTTACCTGCACAGCCACAAGTCATTATGGGCTCTGGCTTGGTTGGACAACGTGGCGACTCTGGACAGGCGGTGCTAGCAGATGTAGAAGAACGGTAGGAATGGATGGGCACCGACAGGGATTCAGAGGGACCCGTTGAAAGACCATGTTTTGATCATCCGGTCTTCAAACACCCTGAAGTGCGAGGACATACTCGGAGGCGATCAAATCTTGTGGGGAACGTGTGCAAAACTCTGCAGAGTACTCAAACCTAATCGATTAGCCGTGTCCACGGTCATGGACAACTTGAGCCAAAGGAACTGAAGTTATCTGGATTTCTCAACACCATTATATATATTTGATGAGGGTAATATTGATAACTCGGGTATGAGAACTGGTTGGCGGAACCATCTCATTAACAACCAACTACGTAGTAACATTTTGCTTTTAGCCCTCTCTTGATGTAGGATAAAACTTGCTTTTCGCTAAAAACTTATAGCCCCACCTGCCATATATGCATATAGTATAGATGATTACTTTTCACCCCTCTCTTATGTGACTTGCCGGCACATTCAATATGCTGACCTACACGGTTGCAACGTCTTATGTTGCAGATATTTTTCTTCGACGAGTAAGAGTACGATTCAGGGTTACGGTCTACACTCAACTTGCCGTTGGTGTTTATTGGGACTCAACTCTCTTGACTGCTTCCTCTGAGATATTTAAGGTATATATCAGTTTTACGCTATTTCCATGTGATTGCACTTTGATATATACATTGATGTACTGTGTGTGCCAGCATACTGATCCAGGGATGGCACAGATACACAGAGGCTTGACTCGTCTTGAGTCGGGTCGCTACAGAAATGGTATCAGAGCACATGTTGACTGTAGGACGTGACCCTAGAAACTGGAAATTTCTTAGGAAAGGATCTCTCAAAAAAATTATTTTCAACAACACCTTTTACTTCTCATCTCTTCTGATTTCATCGAATGTTCCCTCTCACCTGAAATAGTTAGACAATACCCTTACCCCTTTGACCACATGAAGGATCAACTGAGTCCCACTTCAAAGTAAAGAGGATTTCATCATGCATTGAAGAATTGAAGCTGCACCAATTGAAGACTCTCAAGACCCGAAGAATTCAAAGACCCTGAAGTGTTCGAATAATTATATGACCATTAGAAGTCCAAACCCCTTTTATGTACCCACGTTAGATAAGATGATTTGTGTGCCGTCATTGGTGTGTGTTTTCCGATGGCCACAACTAAAATCTATTCTCAAAAATATTGTTTGTATCTCCCTCCCTCTCTTACCCGTCTCATCCCCAAAACCTAAACCCTACTAGATGGAGTATGAAGCTGGACTTGTAGTATCTGGACCAATGACCCAGCTGGAACCTGAGATATGAATTCAGAACATGGAGAACCACTTCGGGAGCAACTTGATCTCAAGGAAGTATGAAGTGGAACACGCTCTTCAGTACTTTACACAAAGTGGTGCTATGTGGTGGAAAATGCACCATGCCATACAAGGATTCAGTGGAGCAGAAACTTGAGACGAATTCAAGAAGACTCTGTTAAGATCCCGTCTTATTTAGAAGTGCTATGATAATCCGAAAAAGAAAACTTGTGCATGCAAGATCTGTGGAGAAATAGGACACACCCAGGAAGAACACAAGGATGGATGCACTCATTGTGAAGAAAATCACCCAGCTGAGGAATGCCCAACTAGTCAGGTGACTTGTTTCTTGTGTGAAGGAACCACCCACCACCCAGCGGCGTGTCACATTTACCCCAAGTATGCCTGAAACCACAGACCCCGGGACTAACAAGGACCAAGTACTATCTTTTTGGAGAAGGAAACATGGATCAGCAAACGTTTTCTTAGGAGCATACGAAAACCCAAGAGTTGTGAAGATACGATAGATGTTTTGTTGAGCTTGCAGAACCAATGGATTATCCGAACTTCGTTCGTGGACAAGAGATATTCTGCAATGCTTGTGAGGATGCCCAAGTGTGAGAATATGAGATTCACTAAGCCTTATACAAGGTAATGATTTCAATGCGACATGGCTTGGCCACCATGACGACTTACTATTATCATTCTCTTGCTATTTGGACTGGTAAATCTGAGAGACTTACCCATAGTGAGAGACGACGTTCTTTGAAGCTTTTGTTTATGCCTTAGAATGGTATGATGAAAGCCCCATGTACATGGCATTTGTTGTCACGCGTAGGAAATTTTACGGTGAGAATGAAACCAAGACCCCTCTCTCTGCAGGATAACCACAAATGGTAGACCACCATGAGAATCATCGATAGGTTATTTAGAATTGATCACGAGACTGTCAGTTAAGAAGACCCAGTAAAGGAAGAAGCTTATATCAACAGAAGGACCCTCGTTTTAATGGAAACGTTATGAATATAGCGGAAGATATGAAGACTGTGAGGAGTCAGATGCGAAAGACCCCAGAGGATTGTTAAAAATTTGAGCGACCAGTAACTCTCATTTTAAGTGTGGTAGCACCCCACTTTGCAGGAGACTATATTTGTTAGAAGACCCCCCAAACCATAACCTTTTCTTTCTAGCCTCTTCGAATCTCGAGGACGATATTCATTTTAAGTGTGGTAGTTTGTAACATCCCAAAATTTTAAATTTTGGAATGTTAATATAATTATTAAATTGATTGTTTGTTTGTTTGAGTGACTGAAACTTGAGTGGACTTTGAAACTTCTCAGAAAAATGAGAGGGAATAAAATGACTTTCCCAAAATTTTCTATTTTGAATCCCTTTTCAATTTTGAGTTTGAATATTTTCAAAACCCTTTGATTAAAAAAAATCAAACGAGAGGAGGAAAATGACACTCCAAAATCAGAGACAATGTCTTGATTCAAATTTTAAGTATGTGCAATTTATTTGAAATTCAAATTCCTTTTCATTTTAAAGTTATTGCAAAAAGATATTTTTTTTAAAAGTATATTTTTGGTTTTGAAAATATGTTCATGTTTTCGAAAATTTTATTCTGAAAATTTTGATATATAATATGCCTATATAAAATATTTTCTTAATTTCGTTTACAATTTTTTTTTTCTTCGTTGTTTTTTTTCAAAAATTAATACAAAATAAAAAAACGGCTGGCCGGAAGTGCGCTACACGCGGCCTGGCCGAAACTCTTTGGCCCATGCGGCACCCCTCTTCCTTTCTTTTTCTTTTCTCTCTATGTTACGTATATGTTTAGTCCCACATTGCTTATCTATGGACCATTAGACCTCCCTTCCACCTATAAATATAGATCCATAGGAGCATCCAAAAAATCATCTATTTCGGGTTAAATCAATCTTTTGATTTAACTAGATTTATTAAATAAAAATATTTTTTCTTCTCTTCGGCGGGATTTCTCGAAGTCGTCTGCTCATTGGAATTAATTCTTACTCTACATTCTAAAGGTATTACTCTTCGTATTTTTTTATACTCCCGTAGTTTATTATTTCTATACTAGTATTCCTACACTAGTATACGGTAGAGTAATTAGATATATTATTTAGTCTTCGTATTTACACATTAGTACTAGAATTCTTTTAGACATAGCCCTTTTCTTCCGTAAAACAGCTTGGCCCTGATTTTTCAAATAGCCATAAGTTTTTACTCGTTTATCCGAATTAGATGAAACCAACGCCTAGAGTTTCGTCTTGATCCCACCTATCCTGTGAACCTATCATATCAACTTTTTGAAATTTTCAAATTTCGAAATTTGTTCATATTCATATTCAAACTTCTTTTGATCATATCTTTTTATCCGTAGCTCCGTTTTAGATGAATTCAATTGCGTTGGATTCGTATCAAAGTAATCTTTCCATTTGTATCATTAGTTTTAACTTTTCAACATACAATTTTGATCAAATCAGATTTATCTATTAGTGCCCAAAAGTGTTCACATCGTTCTAAGCCGATTCAATGTTATATTGAAGTATTTGTATCTTTTGATCCGCTATTGCAAATCTAGTAATTCTTTTTTCTACACGCTCATATTGATCTCCTATATCCAACAACATCATTAGTTTCGACCTTTGAACCTAAAACTTGAGCGATTCAAATTTGTATTCAAACATTCATTTGATCTTATCTTGCAAATCGTACCACCTTTTCAATTGATTCCTTTCACCCCTAAACACTCATGTCATATATTTTTGTACATAACCATCGTACTTCAGTTCAACTTCTCTTGACCTTTTTAATGCAAATTTAATTCGTACTTCAATTCGCTATGACTTGCGTTGTAGTGCTCCATTTCAACAAATTCTTTCTACAAATAAATTCTTATGTCTTGTACTATTTGTCAAACAACATTCATGTTGTTCTCCCAATATTTTTGGTCATCTCCCATAGTGTATGCAAGTCGAGCTTATATAGCAATAGTTCATCGTCCATTAACGCTTTTGATCTCATTCATGCACCTTCACTTTACAACACACTTAGGACCTTTTTATTAAACCTTAGTACGTTGTTATTTTGCACCAAGACATGCTTTGCTCTTATGTTCTTTTGGTTCTTCCTTTTTGGCATGAATGTTTATTGAATGCTATTCATTTATGATAGATTGCTCGGACTGTGGCGAGTAGAATTATCAGGATTTTGAGGGCGACTATCTTCATCAAGTAATACCAGGCAAGTCACTTTGATCATACTATCACCCATGTTTTATGCATCGTAGTTCTACCATCCTATGCCCAATTGCATGCTGCTTAGGTACTTGGAAATTTTAGTAAAGGTTGTAGTATCATGTGGTAGGCACACAACAACCCCGATACTTCGCCCCGGGACGACAAATTTCATATTGCTATGCTTGAATAGACGGGATTTCGGTTGAGTGCATAACACAAGTGATGCAAGGTTGATTAAATAATCAAGACCGGTTAAGACAAGATTTTCAAGACCTCGGACGCAATGCAACTCTGGGTGAAGGACGGTTGATCGGCTCCCTGGAGAACCCAGTGGATGACCCGGGATGCTGGAGAGTCCATGACATCCTGCGGAAAGCTTCACCCAGGCTCAAAGAGACGGACGGATATTTTCAAGACCCAAGGCTTACCTGCACAGCCACAAGTCATTATGGGCTCTAGCTTGGTTGGACAACGTGGCGACTCTGGACAGGCGGTGCTAGCAGATGTAGAAGAACGGTAGGAATGGATGGGGACCGACAGGGATTCAGAGGGACCCGTTGAAAGACCATGTTTTGATCATCCGGTCTTCAAACGCCCTGAAGTGCGAGGACATACTCGGAGGCGATCAAATCTTGTGGGGATTATGTGCAAAAGTCTGCAGAGTACTCAAACCTAATCGATTAGCCGTGTCCACGGTAATGGACAACTTGAGCCAAAGGAACTGAAGTTATCTGGATTTCTCAACACCATTATATATATTTGATGAGGGTAATATTAATAACTCGGGTATGAGAACTGGTTGGCGGAACCATCTCATTAACAACGAACTATGTAGTAACATTTTGCTTTTAGCCCTCTTTGATGTAGGATAAAACTTGCTTTTCGCTAAAAACTTATAGCCCCACCTGCCATATATGCATATAGTATAGATGATTACTTTTCACCCCTCTCTTATGTGACTTGCCGGCATATTCAATATGCTGACCTACACGGCTGCAACGTCTTATGTTGCAGATATTTTTCTTCGACGAGTAAGAGTATGATTCAGGGTTACGGTCTACACTCAACTTGTCCTTGGTGTTTATTGGGACTCCACTCCCTTGACTGCTTCCGGTGAGATATTTAAGGTATATATCAGTTTTACGCTATTTCCATGTGATTGCACTTTGATATATACATTGATGTACTGTGTGTGCCAGCATACTGATCGAGGGATGGCACAGATGCACAGAGGCTTGACTCGTCTTGAGTCGGGTCACTACAGAAATGGTATCAGAGCACATGTTGACTGTAGGACGTGACCCTAGAAACTGGAAATTTCTTAGGAAAGGATCTCTCAAAAATTTTATTTTCAACAACACCTTTTACTTCTCATCTCTTCTGATTTCATCGAATGTTCCCTCTCACCTCAAATAGTTAGACAATACCCTTACCCCTTTGACCACATGAAGGATCAACTAAGTCCCACTTCAATGTAAAGAGGATTTCATCATGCATTGAAGAATTGAAGCTGCACCAATTGAAGACTCTCAAGACCCGAAGAATTCAAAGACCCTGAAGTGTTCGAATAATTATATGACCATTAGAAGTCCAAACCCCTTTTATGTACCCACGTTCGATAAGATGATTTGTGTGCCGTCATTGGTGTGTGTTTTCCGACGGCCACAACTAAAATCTATTCTCAAAAATATTGTTTGTATCTCCCTCCCTCTCTTACCCGTCTCATCCCCAAAACCTGAACCCTACTAGATGGAGTATGAAGCTGGACTTGTAGTATCTGGACCAATGACCCAGCTGGAAGTTGAGATATGGATTCAGAACATGGAGAACCACGTCGGGAGCAACTTGATCTCAAGGAAGTATGAAGTGGAACACGCTCTTCAGTACTTTACACAAAGTGCTGCTATGTGGTGGAAAATGCACCATGCCATACAAGGGTTCAGTGGAGCAGAAACTTGGGACGAATTCAAGAAGACTCTGTTAAGATCCCGTCTTATTTAGAAGTGCTATGATAATCCGAAAAAGAAAACTTGTGTATGCAAGATCTGTGGAGAAATAGGACACACCCAGGAAGAACACAAGGATGGATGCACTCATTGTGAAGAAAATCACCCAGCTGAGGAATGCCCAACTAGTCAGGTGACTTGTTTCTTGTGTGAAGGAACCACCCACCACCCAGCGGCGTGTCACATTTACCCCAAGTATGCCTGAAACCACAGACCCCGGGACTAACAAGGACCAAGTACTATCTTTTTGGAGAAGGAAACATGGATCAGCAAATGTTTTCTTAGGAGCATACGAAAACCCGAGAGTTGTGAAGATACGATAGATGTTTTGTTGCGCTTGCAGAACCAATGGATTATCCGAACTTCGTTCGTGGACAAGAGATATTCTGCAATGCTTGTGAGGATGCCCAAGTGTGAGAATATGAGATTCACTAAGCCTTATACAAGGTAATGATTTCAATGCGACATGGCTTGGCCACCATGACGACTTACTATTATCATTCTCTTGCTATTTGGATTGGTAAATCTGAGAGACTTACCCATAGTGAGAGACGACGTTCTTTGAAGCTTTTGTTTAAGCCTTAGAATGGTATGATGAAAGCCCCATGTACATGGCATTTGTTGTCACGCGTAGGAAATTTTACGGTGAGAATGAAACCAAGACCCCTCTCTCTGCAGGATAACCACAAATGGTAGACCACCATGAGAATCATCGATAGGTTATTTAGAATTGATCACGAGACTGTCAGTTAAGAAGACCCAGTAAAGGAAGAAGCTTATATCAACAAAAGGACCCTCGTTTTAATGGAAACGTTGTGAATATAGCGGAAGATATGAAGACTGTGAGGAGTCAGATGCGAATGTCCCCAGAGGATTGTTAAACATTTGAGCGATCAGTAACTCTCATTTTAAGTGTGGTAGCACCCCACTTTGCAGGAGACTATATTTGTTAGAAGACCCCCCAAACCATAACCTTTTCTTTCTAGCCTCTTCGAATCTCGAGGACGAGATTCATTTTAAGTGTGGTAGTTTGTAACATCCCAAAATTTTAAATTTTGGAATGTTAATATAATTATTAAATTGATTGTTTGTTTGTTTGAGTGACTGAAACTTGAGTGCACTTTGAAACTTCTCAAAAAAATGAGAGGGAATAAAATGACTTTCCCAAAATTTTCTATTTTGAATCCCTTTTCAATTTTGAGTTTGAATATTTTAAAACCCTTTGATTAAAAAAAAATCAAACGAGAGGAGGAAAACGACACTCCAAAATCAGAGACAATGTCTTGATTCAAATTTTAAGTATGTGCAATTTATTTGAAATTCAAATTCCTTTTCATTTTAAAGTTATTGCAAAAAAATAATTTTTTTTTAAAAAAGTATTTTTTTGGTTTTGAAAATATGTTCATGTTTTAGAAAATTTTATTCTGAAAATTTTGATATATAATATGCCTATATAAAATATTTTCTTAATTTCGTTTATAATTTTTTTTTCGTTGTTTTTTTCAAAAATTAATACAAAATAAAATAAAAATAAAAAACGGCTGGCCGGAAGTGCGCTAAACGCGGCCTGGCCGAAACTCTTTGGCCCATGCAGCACCCTCTTCCTTTCTTTTTCTTTTCTCTCCATGTTACGTATATGTTTAGTCCCACATTGCCTATCTATGGACCATTAGACCTCCCTTCCACCTATAAATATAGATCCATAGGGGCATCCGAAAAATCATCTATTTCGGGTTAAATCAATCTTTTGATTTAACTAGATTTATTAAATAAAAATATTTTTTCTTCTCTTCGGCGGGATTTCTCGAAGTCGTCTCCTCATTGGAATTAATTCTTACTCTACATTCTAAAGGTATTACTCTTCGTATTTTTTTTATACTCCCGTAGTTTATTATTTCTAGACTAGTATTCCTACACTAGTATACGGTAGAGTAATTGGATATATTATTTAGTCTTCGTATTTACACATTAGTACTAGAATTCTTTTAGACATAGCACTTTTGTTCCGTAAAACAGCTTGGCCCTGATTTTTCAAATAGCCATAACTTTTTACTCGATTATCCGAATTAGATGAAACCAACGCCTAGAGTTTCGTCTCGATCCCACCTATCCTATGAACCTATCATATCAACTTTTTGAAATTTTCAAATTTCGAAATTTGTTCATATTCATATTCAAACTTCTTTTGATCATATCTTTTTATCCGTAGCTCCGTTTTAGATGAATTCAATTGCGTCGGATTCGTATCAAAGTAATCTTTCCGTTTGTATCATTAGTTTTAACTTTTCAACTTATAATTTTGATTAAATCAGATTTATATATTAGTGCCCAAAAGTGTTCACATCGTTCTAAGCCGATTCAATGTTATATTGAAGTATTTGTATCTTTTGATCCGCTAGTGCAAATCTAGTAATTCTTTTTTCTACACGCTCATATTGATCTCCTATATCCAATAGCATCATTAGTTTCGACCTTTGAACCTAAAATTTGAGCGATTCAAATTTGTATTCAAACATTCATTTGATCTTATCTTGCAAATCGTACCACCTTTTCAATTGATTCCTTTCACCCCTAAATACTCATGTCATATATTTTTGTACATAACCATCGTACTTCAGTTCAACTTCTCTTGACCTTTTTAATGCAAATTTAATTCATACTTCAATTCGCTATAACTTGCGTTGTAGTGCTCCATTTCAAGAAATTCTTTCTACAAATAAATTCTTATGTCTTATACTATTTGTCAAACAACATTCATGTTGTTCTCCCAATATTTTTGATCATCTCCCATAGTGTATGCTAGTCGAGCTTATATAGCAATAGCTCATCGTCCATTAACTCTTTTGATCTCATTCATGCACCTTCACTTTACAACACACTTAGGACCTTTTTAATAAACCTTAGTACGTTGTTATTTTGCACCAAGACATGCTTTGTTCTTATGTTCTCTTGGTTCTTCCTTTTTGGCATGAATGTTTATTGAATGCTATTCATTTACGATATATTGCTCGGACTGTGGCGAGTAGAATTATCAGGATTTTGAGGGCGACTATCTTCATCAAGTAATACCAGGCAAGTCACTTTGATCATACTATCACCCATGTTTTATGCATCGTAGTTCTACCATCCTATGCCCAATTGCATGGTGCTTAGGTACTTGGAAATTTTAGTAAAGGTTGTAGTATCATGTGGTAGGCACACAACAACCCCGATACTTGGCCCCGGGACGACAAATTTCATATTGCTATGCTTGAGTAGACGGGATTTCGGTTGAGTGCATAACACGAGTGATGCAGGGTTGATTAAATAATCAAGACCGTTTACGACAAGATTTTCAAGACCTCGGACGCAATGCAACTCCGGGTGAAGGACGGTTGATCGGCTCCCTGGAGAACCCAGTGGATGACCCGGGATGCTGGAGAGGCCATGACATCCTGCGGAAAGCTTCACCCAGGCTCAAAGAGACGGACAGATATTTTCAAGAGCCAAGGCTTACCTGCACAGCCACAAGTCATTATGGGCTCTGGCTTGGTTGGACAATGTGGCGACTCTGGACAGGCGGTGCTAGCAGATGTAGAAGAACGGTAGGAATGGATGGGCACCGACAGGGATTCAGAGGGACCCGTTGAAAGACCATGTTTTGATCATCCGGTCTTCAAACACCCTGAAGTGCGAGGACATACTCGGAGGCGATCAAATCTTGTGGGGAACGTGTGCAAAACTCTGCAGAGTACTCAAACCTAATCGATTAGCCGTGTCCACGGTCATGGACAACTTGAGCCAAAGGAACTGAAGTTATTTGTATTTCTCAACACCATTATATATATTTGATGAGGGTAATATTGATAACTCGGGTATGAGAACTGGTTGGCGGAACCATCTCATTAACAACCAACTAGGTAGTAACATTTTTCTTTTAGCCCTCCCTTGATGTAGGATAAACTCGGGTATGAGAACATCTTATGTTGCAGATATTTTTCTTCGACGAGTAAGAGTA
>NC_058521.1:275695503-275720503 GCF_904849725.1 Hordeum vulgare subsp. vulgare | reverse complement strand
TGGCATGTACCGCAATGGCCAAACCAGGGGCTAGGGGAGAGCCATGATTCCCACCTTCTCACCTAGCAAGTTCCTGGCCTGCCTCCCTGCTTCTTCTTTCTATGTGTGCTCTCGTATGTGTTGTGTATGTGGTTAGCAGTCGCAGGGAATGAATCAATCCAAGGCCGACCCTCGAGCAGTCAGATTGCCTGGTATTTATATGAGCGGAGGGAATCAGCGGAGCGTTGAGAGGCATCTGCGTTTCTCGAGATCATGTCGATCGTGGGGATCGTGGGAGCGGCTGCTCTTTTCTTTAGCTTATTTCCTTGATCACCAATTAATAACTAAAATCATGGGAGCGTGGGCTGCCTCTTTCATTTACTTTTTTAATCACTAATTGACTCAAATCGTGGGAGCGTGTGCTAAACCCACTCTTTTTTTATTCTAACTAATGTGTGTGCCTTATTCTAACTAATGTGTGTGCCTTGGCAACACCCCACCCACATGCGTGCATGCAGCATAGCCATATATTTAAATGGGCTAAGCTTGATTAGCTATTAATTACTCACTAAGGCTTAGGATAAGCATAGGCCTAGTGCCGTATGTGCTATGAGATGAACAGTTGACAAAGTATACCCCGTATATATATTTAATTAGCGCGGCATTTTTTATGTGCCGTTTCTATATTTTCCTTGTCGACAGAATAAGGTGAGACATTTATCATATACTTGATATTTTGAAGATATTCGCATCGCTCATGATAATTGTATGTTGTCATTGTCGTCGTTAGCGGCGCATGCGAGCCATGTGCACCTTAGGAGAGAAAACTTGATGAGTGTTTATTTGTTCACCATACTTTATAATTATAGGTTTAATGCGTGCATTATCGATAGTCGACAATATATCATATCTCCATTTTTGTGAGTCCTCCATTTAAATGGTTGGTTATATTTTTTAATTGGTTCTTTTCATCATAAAATGGAATATCCTGTTTTGCATTTATATTTTATGTAGTTTATGCATTTTATTTTATCTTGGTCAAAATCTATAGATTTAATGCGTGCATTATCGATAGTCGACAACAATAAAAGCAAGCTCCTCGAGGTCTGGAAGCGATTTTTTTTATTATTTGGTTTCAGAACTCGAAAACATACGTCAACATATTCCATTACATATGTATGTTCCCAATATTCATATTAGTGTGGGTGACACACTTATTTTGCTCACACATCCAGCCTGATATTTTCTAGCCATGCTTGCTTTTTTATGTTTGTCAGTCCCTTCATTGGATAAGGACTCACATTAAAAATCGGTTACAAGTCATTGGCTTTCCGCCATAAGTTACAGCTAACAGAGGCGCATATCCTTCTCCTTCTCTTCTTCTTGTCATTTCACGCAGGGATACTTTATTTGTCTATTCGTGAGATGCGGATATCAAGCGTCAACAGATTTGATGTTAAAGCAGCTTTTTTATTTACACTATCATTGTGGATGGCATGAGTCCTTATTTATTTTATTCCATTTTTTACATTTTACATATGTATGTACACTTTTTCTTACCACAGTTTAATCTCATGAGAATTTGGAGCCATTATTGTTTGTGATGCTCATGAGGGTGTGGAGTATTGGAGTTTATACTCGTAAGTTATTGGATTTTTTCTTTTCGCATCACAGTTTATACTCGTAGGACGTTGGAGTAATACCCCACTTTATACTCATGAGGGTGTGGAGTATTTTTGTTTTGGATGCTTCAGTTTACGCTCGTGAGGGCATGGAGTATTTTTTGGGTGCCTCAGTTTAGACTCGTGAGGGTATGGAATATTTTTCTTTGGGTGCCCCAGTTTAGACTCGTGAGGGTATGGAGTAATATTTTTATCACAGTTTATGCTCGTAAGTCGTTGGAGTAATATTTTCTTTGAGTGCCTAAGTTTAGACTCATGAGGGTATGGAGTGCATAACCCTTTTTTTGGTGCCTTAGTTTAGACTCAGGAGGGTATCGAGTATTTTTCTATCACAGTTTACAGTCGTAAGTTTATTGGAGTAACATTTTACGTGCTTCAATTTATACTCGTGGGAACATGGAGTATATTTTTTTGGTGCTCCAGTTTAGACTCGTGAGGATATGGAGTGCATAATGTGTTTTTGGTGCCTCAGTTTAGACTCGTGAGGGGCATGGAGTATATTTTCTTTGGCTTTTCGCATCATAGTTTAGACTCGTAAGTTATTGGAGTATATTTGTTTACATCAAAGTGTATACTCATAAGTGTATTGGAGTATATTTTCTTTTGCATCATAGTTTATACTCGTAAGTCGTTGGAGTAAACTTTCTTATGCCGCAGTTTAGAGTCGTAAGTTTATTGGAGTGACAGCTTGGGTGCCCCAGTTTATACTCATGAGGGTATGGAGTACAATTTTATTTGTGCCTCAGTTTACACTCATGAAGGCATGGAGTATTTTCTTTTGGGTGCATCACAGTTTATACTCGTATGTTTATTGGAGTAACATTTTATGCGCCTCAGTTTATATTCGTGAGGGTATGGAGTATTTTCTTTTGGCTGCATCATAGTTTATACTCGTAAGTTTATTGGAGTAGCGGTTTGGCTGCCCAAGTTTATACTCATGAGGGTATGGAGTAAATGTGTTTTATCTAATTTTTTGTATCACAGTTTATACTCATAAGTTGTTGAAGTGGATTTCTCTTATGGGTGTGCCCCAGTTTATGCTCGTGGGGGTATGGAGTATCTATCACAGTTTATACTCATAAGTTATTGGAGTGAAATTTTCTTATGTGTATGCCCCAGTTTATATTCCTGGGGTATGGAGTATCTATCACAGTTTATACTTATAAGTTGTTGGAGTGATTTTCTTTTTTTATGCGTAGTAACGCTTAAGGAATTTCCTGTTTACCGGCGCCGGCAAGTATTCGCCAACTGGTGATATAATTCTATATGCGCGCCTAGAATAAACCTCTTTTATAACGAAGGGACCTTCCCATTTGAGTTCAATTTTTCCTTTCATCCGCCTCGTGATATTCATAGGACGGATGGCTGCAAGCACTAGATCTCCTTGCTTGAAGGACCTTCGTTTGACTCGTTTGTCGAATGCTCGCGAAATCCTAGCTTGGTATGCCTCAAGATTTTTCAAAGCTTGAAGTCATCTTCCATCTAGTCTTTCTAGTTTGTCGAGACGTAATTGTAGTGATTTTTGTTCAGACAAATTTTCATATGTAGCGACTCCCAATGACGTGATCTGTACCTCCAAAGGTAGCACTGCTTCACCTCCAAACACTAGGGAATAAGGTGTCATTCCTGTCGGCGTGCGTGTTGTGGTTCTATAAGCCCACTAGGCTTCGAGAAGTTTCTCGTGTCATTCACGCTTATTTTTTTACACAATTTTCTTGAGTAGCTTGCAGAGAGTTTTGTTGAAAGCTTGTGCTTGTCCATTGGCGGCTGGATTATACGCCGTGGAATAATGATGGTCTATCTTAAACTTTGAGCATAATTTCTCTACTTGTTTGTTTTTAAAAGGAGTTTCATTATCAGACATAATCCGAGAAGGAACGCCAAAGCGATATATGAGTTGTGTTCTTATAACATGTTCCATATTCTCCGCTTTGTCTTCCTTTAGTGGTGTAAGTTCAGCCCACTTGGAGAAACAGTCTGTCGCTGCTAAAATGAATTTGTTCCCTTTGGACGATGGCGGATGAATCGGCCCAACTATATCCACCCCCCACATTTCAAAAGGCCAACAAATATTCGTCGCATGGAGTGATTCGTGCGGTAGATGTATGAAGTCAGCATGCACTTGGGACTCATGACATATTTTTGCAAATTTTATGGCTTCTTCAAACATTGTGGGTCAATAGTAATTTAGACGCCTTAATTAATAGTGCAATTTAGGAGCTGATTGGTGTGAGCCACATATTCCGGCATGCACCTCGTTTAAGGCCTCCATAATTTCATTTCCTGCAAGACAACACAATAATATGACATCATGGAAATGCCTATAAAGTACGTCGTTGATGCATGTGTAATGGATTTGATCCTTTGCCGATTCTGTATCTTTCGCTAGCATCGAGGGGTAGGTATCCCTAAAGTAGATATTCCCGAAACGAAGCTCACCAATCCCCTATCTCAATTTCAAAAATGTCGGCTGTCATTGCAGAAGATATTATCAATTCTTCTTCTTCCATAAATATTAGCAGTACTCTTCACTCCTCCATATGTACGTTCATCATTTCATGTGACTTTAGTGACATACTAGGAGCTAAACCAGCTAAGGCGTCAGCCTTTTTCATTTTGATTTCTCACTATGTGCTGAATATTTAGATCTGCGAACATAGCTATGAGCTCTTTTGCCCTTTCAAAATATGGGAGCAATTCGTGTTTCTTTCCCATATATGTCCCCTTCAATTAATTAACCACTAGTTGCGAGTCCTCATAAATGGTGAGCATATTGAGTCCCATGTTTAAGGCTATCTCAAGCCCGATGATGAGAGCTTCATATTCAGCTGAATTATTCGATAATGCTGACGTGAGGGTAAATGAATATGGGAACACCCCTTCGTTAGGCGTAACGAAAACAACTCCGGCACCTGCCCTAGATTGCCGGCAAGCGCCATCGAAGTACATTATATATGTTGATTTGGTAATCGTCATGGCGAAGACGTCTTCATCTGGCAACTCATCGGCTACGGGAAAATCATCCGGGATTGGATGCGCTCCTAGAAAGTTAGCTATGACCTAGGGTTAGTTTTAGGCTGCCTTGGGACGTACTCCCACCTCCTTGGCCTCCACCGCTTGCTCCTATATAAGTAGATCAACCTAGTAGCTTTTTGCTTGGGATTTGTTTAGTTAAAAGTTAGCCATTGCAACTTCGTGTACTTCGTTTGTGTCCAACGACCAGACAAAGACCCTTTTCGGATCCCCACCCTTATCAATATTTCATCTA
The DNA here is from genome assembly GCF_904849725.1 of Hordeum vulgare subsp. vulgare. Lineage (NCBI taxonomy): Eukaryota > Viridiplantae > Streptophyta > Magnoliopsida > Poales > Poaceae > Hordeum > Hordeum vulgare. The sequence goes on along the minus strand of NC_058521.1, from coordinate 275,715,574 downwards.
TATCCGCAATATTCAGATTGCCATATAATATTCTTCCTTGTTCTTCGATTGCTTGCCGGAAGAGACCTTCGTGGTAAGGTTGATTGTTCTCCGGCGTGGTGAATAACCTCTTGGAGATTGGTTTAGCGATTGCTAACTCGCAAACGTCGTGCATGTTTGTAGTCGATCATCAAAGTCGTCTCCACCAAATCGATAGTCACCTTCTCATCGAAAGATCGGGACCCTCCCCTCTATCAAGTGGTTCTATCAGGTCCTGCCACGACTGCGGCCATTATGGCCACGAACGCCACTTGCCCAACCTTTACTGTGCATGCTTCACGCGTGGCAGTAACGCGTCAGAAGGTGGGGAGGCCACTATGACAAGAACAACGACAACAACGAAGACAACAACAATGACGAAAACAACGACGATGACGACGACGACGACAACAACAATAACAACAATAACAGCAACAACAATAACAACGTCGACGACGACGATGACGAGGACAACAACGACAACAATGACAATGATGAGAACGACGGCAACATTGACAACAACAAGAACGACAACAACGAGAACATCAATCGGCCCCAGTGTCAACGAGCCCATGACAGAGTTGTTGAAGAAGGAATCCAAGTATATTTGGACTGAGGAATGTGAAACCAGTTTTCAAGAGCTGAAGAAACGTCTTGTTACAGCCCTAGTGCTGATATTGCTGAACGTTCGGAAGGATTTCCAGGTTTACTGTGAGGCTTCTCGTCAAGGACTCGGAGGAGTGCTAATGCAAGAAGGCAAAGTTGTAGCCTATGCATCCAGAAAGCTCAGACCCCATGAGTTGAATTATGCCACACATGACTTGGAACTAGCAGCCGTAGTGCACGCTCTCAAGACCTGGAGACATTTCCTGATGGGAAATGGTTGTGATGTTTACACTGATCACAAGAGCCTGAAATATATATTCACGCAGAAGGAGTTGAACCTCAGACAGAGGCGATGGCTAGAGTTGATCAAGGACTATGACATGAGAGTGCATTATCACTCAGGCAAGGCAAATGTTGTAGCCGATGCGTTGAGCCGCAAGAGTTATGTGAACACACTCACAACTGGAGGATTACCCCAGGAGTTAGTCGATGACCTCCGAGGGCTCAAATTGGAGATAGTTTCAAGAGGATTTGTTGCCACTCTGGTAATTCAGTCCACTTTGACAGAAAAGATCTGCGAAGCACAGAAATCAGACAAGGAGATAGCTGAGATTAAGCAGAAAATGGAAGACGGGAAGGCTAAAGGTTTTCGTGAGGATGACCACGGAACTTTATGGTTTGAGGATCGCATCTATGTGCCCAATGATCCCGAACTCAGGAAGTTGATACTTCAGGAGGCCCATGATTCCCCGTACTGGATACACCCCGGCAACACCAAGATGTATCTGGATCTGAAAGAAAGTTTCTGGTGGACAGGATTGAAGAAAGACATTGCCGACTTCGTAGCGATATGCGATGTTTGCCAGCGAGTAAAAGCCGAGCATCAGAAGCCAGCAGGTTTGCTCCGACCTCTGCCGATACCTGAGTGGAAATGGGAAAAGCTTGGTATGGACTTCATCACAGGATTACCCAGGACTCGTTCTGGCTATGATTCTATTTGGGTTGTGGTCGATCGTTTGACCAAGGTAGCTCACTTCATCCCGGTGAAGACTACTTACACGAGTGCCAAGCTGGCCAAGATATATATGACGAGGATCGTATGTCTACACGGAGTACCCAAGAGCATTGTGTCAGATAGAGGGACACAGTTCACATCAAAATTTTGGCACCAACTGCATGAAACCTTGGGAACGAGATTGGAGTTCAGTACAGCTTTTCACCCGCAGACAGATGGACAGACCGAGAGAGTCAATCAGATTCTGGAGGACATGTTGAGAGCTTGCGCACTAGACTATGGGTCTAGTTGGGATGACAATTTACCTTATGCTGAGTTCTCATACAACAACAGCTACCAAACCAGTCTGAAGATGGCCCCTTTCGAAGCTCTATACGGAAGGAGGTGCAGAACACCGTTGTTGTGGGAATGGAGTTGGAGACCGACAACTTTTTGGTCCCGACCTTATCCGAGATTCTGAAGAGAAGGTCAAGCTTATTCGTGACTGACTCAAGATAGCTCAGTCCAGGCAGAAAAGTTATGCTGACAGCAAACGCAAGGAAGTAACGTACGAAGTGGGAGACCGAGCATATCTTCGGGTATCTCCACTTCGAGGAATCAAGAGATTCGGTGTGAAAGGAAAATTAGCACCTCGTTTCATTGGCCCCTACAAAATTCTTGAGCGTAGAGGCAAAGTTGCATACAAACTGGAACTGCCGGAAGGATTGTCCGGAGTTCATGATGTCTTCCATGTTTCCCAGTTGAAGAAATGCCATGCTGAGATGGCCGATGTTCCGTTGAGAGATACAGTGCCCCTAGAGGCCATACAGCTTGACAATGATCTGACGTATGAGGAGAAACCCGTCAGGATTCTCGAAACTGCCAACCGAGTTATCCGCAGCAAGATCATCAAGTTCTGCAAGGTGTTGTGGAGCCACCACACCGAGGAAGAAGCCACCTCGGAACGAGAAGAGGATCTTTGTCAAGACCACCCGCACCTATTTTCTAGCCAACCCGAATCTCGAGGGCGAGATTCATCTTAAGGTGGGTAGGTTTGTAACATCCCAATTTACCCAATTGGGAATGTTTTACATTGTAGCTAAGCATCTATGCATGCTGAATGAAATAAATTTAGCACATGAATTTCTTTCGTCTTTTTGATTTGCATTTCCATTTTTCCTCGCACGAGAAATTCCCGGAGAAATACTCCCTTGCACGCAAGAGAGAGAGCGGAGGAAAATGACCCTCCAAAGTGCGAGCAAATTTCTGAAATGTTGGAGCCAAGACAATCCGAGGATATTTGCAAAAATATTTGCAAAAAGAAAATAAAGCATTTTTAGGAATTTCTGAAAAAACATTTTTTTTAAGTTTTTATTTTTGCTTTGGAAAAATGTTATTCGGGTAGAGAGTATTTTTCTGATTTTTTTGGTATATAATACCCTATATTAATATTTTGATTTATTTCCTTTTATTTAGCTTTTGTTTTCTGTTTCGGAAAAAGTTAGTAATTAGGAAAGTTTTTTTTTCTTTTAGAGGCCGCCGCCTCGAGCGCTGTATAGGCCCTGGGCCGAATCCCGAGCCCCAGGGATTGAATCCCTTAAACTCAGGCCGACCGCCCCTCTCTTCCCCACCTTCCTCTCGCTGCTAGTGGCCCCCACTGGTCGAGCCTCCCTTCCTCGCGGCCACCTTCTTCCTCCTCCTTCCTATTTCGTGCCCGAGACAGAGCCGGCCCCGAGACCGTCGGGATTCCTACCCCGATTCCTCTCTCCCCCTTCCTTTCCTCACCCCCTGGCCTATATAAGCTCCACCGCCCCGTTCCCACCCTAACCTCGACGAACCGCCGCCGCCCGAGCCACCCTCGCCGGCAGCAACCGAAGCTCCTGCTGCCACCTTCGGCTGCCCCTCCTGGGAGCAGCACCCGAGCCGCCCGACGCCCCGGAGCCCCTTCCCTCGGAGGAGGACCACCCCCGCCGCCGCCTCCCCGTCTCTCCGGCCCCCGGAGCCCTCCCTCGCCGGCGGCCATCCTCTCCCTCACCGGAGCTACCCCATAGCCACGGTAGCTCTCCCTCCCCTCTCTGTTCTTTCTTTTGTTTTCTTTATATCCATTAGATCTTAGCTGTACGGTGTAGATTAGATCCTAAATACCTCTTCGGTTTAGAGTAGAAAACCAGCAGTTTTATTTTCACTTATGTTTTAGCCAGCAAGTTTTACTAGAGCTAGGCCGTTTGCTCCTAACTTTGCAACAAACGCCTCCCTCGGCCTATAGCAACATGCCTCGTGTACCCCCTGCTAGTTTACTAGTTAGCTTCAGTTTTTCTGTCTAAATTGCAAAAACAGAAAGTTTCTGTTTTGTTTTGGCCACAACTTTTGATCCCGAAGTCCAATGATATTGATTCTTCTTCCAGTAGACTCCAATTGTTCTTATTTTTTAAAAACATATAATTTGTCTATGTTTAAAATTTTCAAATATAAGTTAGATCAGATTTAGTTTAAACCTTGTTTTGCCTATTCCAGGAGTTTAAAAAATGATTTGGAGTTGATTCTTTTTGCTACTGCTTCCTAGTGATAAAATCTTACTGTGGTAGAAGTTTAAATTTTTTTTAAGTTTTTTTACTGGTGTTTTTAAAAGAAACAAGTTTCTGCCATACCGGCGCATGATGAACTCCTTTGCTTAGACTATAGCAAATCCTTACTTGTGATGTTATTTTTATTTGTTGCTTGATTGAAGTGCTTATGGTGTGCTTTGTGTTTGTATCGGTAGATCATCCGGAGTGCGAAGCGTGTTACTTAGAAGCGCTCGAGCAAGACAACTATCATCAAGGCAAGTCATTTTGGTCATGTTATTTTACCTATGTTTTCGATGCATGGTAGATCACCTTTCTTTGCCCAATTGCATGCTACCTAGGTACTTGGAAATTTTAGTGTAGTTTGTAGTATCATGTGGTAGGCATACAACAACCCCGATACTTGGCCCCGGGACGACAATTTCTTAATGCTATGCTTCAGTAGACGGGTTATCGGTCGAGTGTATATCACGAGTGATGCGAGATTGATTAAATAATCAAGACCGGCTAAGACAAGATTTTCAAGACCTCGGACGCAATGCAACTCTGGGTGAAGGACGGTTGATCGGCTCCTTGGAGAACCCAGTGGATGCCCGGGATGCTGGAGAGGCCATGTCATCCTGCGGAAAGCTTCACCCAGGCTCGAAGAGACGGACGGAGACTTCAAGACTCAAGGCTTACCTGCACAGCCACAAGTCATTATGGGCTCCGGCTTGGTTGGACAACGCGACGACTCTGGACAGGCGGTGCTAGCAGATGTAGAAGAACGGTAGGAATGGATGGGCACCGACAGGGATTCAGAGGGACCCGTTGAAAGACCATGTTTTGATCATCCGTTCTTCAAACACCCTGAAGTGCGAGGACAAACCCGGAGGCGATCAAACCTTGTGGGGAACGTGTGCAAAACTCTGCAGAGTGCCCAACCTAATCGATTCGCCGTGTCCACGGTCATGGACAACTTGAGCCGAAGGCATTGAATTTCCCCTGAACTCTCGACACAACTTAATAATGATGTGGGTGTTAACAACTATTCGGGCACGAGAATTGGTTGGCGGAACCATCTCGTTAACAACAAACAATGTAGTAACGTGTTGCTTCCAACCCTCTTGTTGTAGGATAAAACTGGCTTTATGCAAAACTTAGCCCCACCGGCCAAATATGCATGTAGAGATAGTTGATTATTATTTTACTCCTCTCTTTGATGACTTGCCGGCATATTCAATATGCTGACCTACACGGCTGCAACGTATCATGTTGCAGAGTACTTTTCCGACCAGGAGTGAGGCTACGATCTACGCTTAGCGACCTGCCCTTGGAGTCGGATGGACTCGTCTACCTGATGCTTCCGCTAGCCTTCGTTAGATATCTCATGAGTTGGCCTTCAGCCACTTTATTGTAATCCTTTATTGTAATAAAGTACTCCTTATGAGATTTCGATTAATAAAGCTGTGTGATTGAACTCTTGAATATATACATTATGTACTGTGTGTGTACCAGCATGATCTTGGGATGGTACGGAAACACCAGAGGCTTGACTCGTCTCGAGTCGGGTCACTACATTTCTATGTTTCTCTTTGGTGGAAGTGAGTCATAGGAAAGTCGTACTATTAAGAGGGGTCCGCATCGGAAAGGTTTGGGTGGAATCAATACATACACATTTAGTGCACCACCTTTTCCCTAACTACAATGGAGCTCCATACCCACCTTTGATGTTTATGCAAAAGGGCCAGCGGTAGTACCGTTCTAAGAGCGGTAGTAATCTTTTACTACCGCTCTGATGGACTTTTTCACATACTTTTCCCGCCAAGTAGTAGGCACTAGTAATTTATAATTACCGTGGTTGCTACGACAACAACAACAACAACAACCGCAACAACAACAACCACAACAACAACAACGACGACAACAACAACAGCGAGAACAACGACAACTACGACAACAACAACAACAATGACGAGAACATAGACGACAACCTCAACAACAAGGACGACGACATCGACGACAACAACCACAATGATGAGAACAATGAGAACAATGACAACAACAACCACAACAACAAGAGAGACTACAATGACAAAACGACAACGATGACAATAACGACGACGAAAACAACGACAATGACAACAACGACGACAATAACGACAACAACAACAACGACGACAACAATTAAAAGGACGACGACAACATCGAGAACAACGCCAACAACGATAGCAACGACCACCACAACTACAGCAACAAGGACGACGACAACGACGACAACAACGACAATGATGACGATGGCGACGACGACGACAACGATGAGAGTAACGACAACAACAACGACGAGAACAATGACAATAACGATAACAACAACAACAACAACAATGACAACATCGACAACAACGACAACAACAACAACAACAACAACAACAACAACAACGAAGACGACAACGATGACAACAACAACAATAACAACAACAACAACTACCACAAAAACAACAACAACAAAAAAACCAACAACAACAACAACAACAACAACAACAACAACAACAACAGCAACAACAACAACAACAACAACAACGACGACAACGACGACGAAAACAAAGACAACGACAATGAAAACAACAACAACAACAACAACAACAGCAACAACAACAATAACAACAACAACAACAATAAAAATGACGACGACAACAACAACAACCACGACGACGACGACAACGATGACGACGAGGATGATGACGACAAGAACAACAACAACCACAACAACAACAATAACAACAACAACAACAAAACAACAAAAACAACAACATCTACAACAACAACAACTACAACGACGACGATGAGGACGAGACAACAACAGGAATGACGAGGACGACGACGACAATGATAACAACAACAACAACAATAACTGCGACAACAACGACAACATCGATAATAATGGCAACAACAACAACAACAAAAATAACAACCACAACGAGAACAACGATAACTAGGATAACAACAACAACAATGAAAAGAACATAGACAACAACATCAACAACAATAGCAACGACAACAACAACAAGGAAGACGACAACGACAACAACAACGACAATGATGAGAGCAATGACAACAATCACAACAACAACCACAACAACAAGAGAGACTACAACGATAACAACGACAACGATGACAACGACGACGACAACAACAACGACAATGACGAAAACAACGACAACAACGACAACTACGACAACAATAACAAGATCGACGACAACATCGACAACAACGTCAACAACGATAGCAACGACCACAACAAGAACAACAACCAGGACGACGACAACGACGACAACAACGACAATGATGATGATGGCAACGACGACGATGATGTGAGTAACGACAACAACAACGACGAGAACAATGACAATAACGATAACAACAACAACAATGACAACATCGACAACAATGACAACAACAACAACAATAACAACAACAACGAAGACGACAACGATGACAACAACACCAATAACAACAACAACAACTACCACAAAAACAACAACAAAAACAGCAACAACAACAACAACAACAACGACGACGACGACAAAAACAAAGACAACGACGATGAAAACAACAACAACAACAACAACAACAACAACAACAACAACAAGAACCACAATAACAACAACAACATCAAAAACAATAATAACAATGACGATGACGACAACAACGACAACGACGACCACAATGACAACGATGACGATGACAAGAACAACAACAACATCCACAACAACAACAACAACAACAACAGCAATAGTAACAACAACAACGACAACGACAACAACAACAACAACAACAGCTACTACAACTACTACTACTACAACGACGACGAGAACAACGACAAACACGACAATGACAAGAACAACGACGACAATGATAACAACAAAAACGACAGCAGCGACAACAACGACAACATCGATAGCAATGGCAACTACAACAAACACGATGACGACGACAAAAAAAACGACAACCACAACAAAAACAACAACAACAACAACAACAACAATTACAACGATGACGACGGCGACAACAACGACGACGATGATATAACGGCAACAACGAAAACAACGAAGACGACGGCAACAACAACAACAACAACAACAACAACAAAGACGATTACCACGACAACAACAACAACAACAACAACAACAAGAACAACAACAAAAAAGACAACAGACTTGTACACAGGCATTTGCAACGCCCCCGATAGCAGCGTGCGAGGAAGAGCAGCAGGAAAACAACCCAAGGCAGTCCAAGGCCATGCCCTTCCCTCACCAAGTGGGGCGTGGGATACGAAGGCTCCAGACGGAAGGCCCCGGCAAGCCCTCCTTGCGGGGAAGATTCCCAAGGCCCCGGCAGGCACGCTTCGCCCGGAAGACTACCCGAAGATTAGCAAGACCCCGGCAAGCTTCCCTTGCCAGGAAGTCTCGCATAGACTGGCGAGGCCCCCTGCAAGCCCTCCTTGCCGGGAAAGTGTTCAAGGCCCTAGAAAAGCATTCCTTGCACACTCCTTCGCTCGCCAAGTCACAGAACGGAGATTCCAGGCCACCAAATCTCTCTTCGGTCGCCAAGTGTCCCCCAAGTTTCTACCGCAATCCAACCGCTCCAGCACACTCCTCGTGTGCCAACGCAACGCCCAGGTGTCGATTCACCTGGGTATGTGTCACAACCACCTTTTGGTAGCTCAGGGTCCAGACAAGGCATCTACTGCCCCTGACACAACCGAAGAAATAGAGAGGTGAACAATGTTCACGGTACCTCCTGTGAGCGCACTGTTGGTGACCCCTTTGCCTATAAAAGGATGCCCAAAGCTCATTCTTAAGGGTTGGGCCTTTTGAGGATCAGAGACTCCCTAATCCTCAGCTAAGTTACTGTAGTAAAATCACCCTACGGTAAGCCCACAATACAATCTAAGAAGAAGTAGGGTTTTACGCACCAAGTGGCCCAAACCTGGGTAAAAAGAACTTTGCTGGTGTTGACTGCTAGTTCCGCTCTCGACGCCATACCTCCCTCTCCCCGCCAAACGATCAAGGGACTCCTCGAGTTTCCGATAGGTGTTCGTTTTTCCTAACATCTTTGGCGCGCCTGGTAGGGGGACGACGATGGTTGAGAGCTTCTCCATGAATTCAAGCAAGTTCCGCGTCAGATCTTGGGAGATTAAGCACACCACTTCGGACCCTCGAAGCAGGGCGCATCGGTGGTCACTCTACTTTGCCAATGGCCTCCTGGCGCCTGCGTGAATGCGGGCGAGGGGGGACGGAAACCTCGAGCTCGAAGGCGCCAGGCTGACGCACCGTTCCGTACAGTGCGCTGATGTTGAGGGTGTGCTTGGGGGCTCCGGCGAGGCCTCCGACGCATACTTCAGCCGACGCACCTCAACGGAGAGGTGCATAACCGTCAAGAATGCGCCTACGGCCCCCGGAACCCAGGCACGCACTCCAGCCGAACGCTTTTCCCCCCGAAAGCACCATGTCTTCGCGAAAGGCGCGCTCGGGGGATCCATTGGTACGTCCTGGCTATACAGGAAAAGGGTTATGCTCCGACAACCCCCTTTCTATACGACAGTTTAGAACAGTTGGCAAATACCTTGCCGGACGGGAAGTTTTCGGAAGAGTATAGTCTCCTGATTGCCAGGGATTTGAAGCCCCTGCAAAAGACCCAAGCGTCGTGGGGAGAAGTGCCGCGGCACGACAGATAAGTGATGAATATTTCAGATTGAGATTTCAGAGTAGATAGGTTGTTCCCTTTCTGAAAGATCCCAAACATTGTTTGAGAAACCTGCGCGTAGATGGAACCTTCTCAGGATCTATGCGCCTTAGTTCTGTTTCAAACTAGTTGAACGACCTGAATGGCCACAGAACGCCTTCTCACTGTTTCAAACCGTTTCAACAGTCTAAGTGGCTACATAACACCTTACTTCGCCTCGAGCCGCGCTCAAGAATCTAATGGTTGCACTGAGTGCGGCAAGGAGCCTTGCCGGTAAGGACACCTCAAGCGAACTGCTAAGGATCCACTCCTCAAAGCACTATCGGCAGGACTTGTTGCGTGGGAAAGCTTCTGTAAAAAGCAAAAGGCGTATCATTCATGCAGAAGGATCACACGCAAGGGAAACAACATTTCGTGCATTTGTTTGAAACAAACTTAGACATATTACATGAATGATTTTTGCTACTCTAAACTATTACATTGTTTTTTGGCGAGGGACATGATGATGATTATGTTCTCGTCGTTTTTGTTGTTGTTCTTGTTGTTGTTGTTGTTGTTGTTGTTGTTGTTGTTGTTGTTGTTGTTGTTGTTGTTATTCTTGTTGCTATCGTTGTTCTCGTCGTTGTCGATGTTGTCGTTGTTGTTGTTATCATTGTCATCGTTGTACTCGTCATTGTCATTGTTGTCGTTGTTCTCGTCGTCGTTGTTGTCGTTGTTGTCGTTGTTCTCGTCGTCGTTGTTGTTGTTGTTGTTGTTGTTGTTTTTCCTCTTGTTGTTGTTGTGGTTGTTGTTGTTGTCGTGGTAGTTGTTGTCATTTTTCTTGTTGTTATTGTTGTTGTTGTTGTTGTTGTTGTTGTTGTCGTCGTCGTTGTTGTTGTTGTTGTTGTTGTTGTTGTTGTTGTTGTTGTTGTTGTTGTCGTCGTCGTTGTTGTTGTTGTTGTTGTTGTTGTTGTTGTTCGTATCATCGTCATTGTTGTCATCCTCGTCGTTGTCTCATCATCGTCGTCATAGTTGTCATCGTCATCGTTGTTATCGTCGTCCTTGTTGTCATTGCTGTTGTAGTAAAGGTTATTACTGTCACGCGTGAAGCGTGCACAGTAAAGGTTGGGCAAGTGCCGTTCTTTGCCATAATGGCCGCAGTCATGGCAGGACCCGCCCCCGCATGCATTGGTGCGGCGGGGCGGTTCCCTGTTCGCCCGTGATCATGGGTGACTGGGCGGAAGGGGTGGCGGTTTCTTGAATGAGGGGTCTTAGGCGCCCGCGCCTGGCCCTACGAATTTGGGAGTTTGCGAGGGGGTTTTGCTCATCCATCAGCTCCTGGAACATCACCACCCCTGGATTTGGATCTATAGAATGTTATCTAACTCCAGGTGGCACTCGCCCCTAACCAGGGCTAGTGGACGAGGGAGGCCACCATCTGCCGCCAGGGGGGCAAGGGGATCCCACGCGGATCATGCCACAGCTTCACGGGGTGCACCTGTAGAAGGCACCATGAGCGCCCATGGTAGAGGAGTTGTGAGGAGCCACAGTCGCTGCAGAGCCCGTGGCCGAGGTGGGCGGAGTGCTCCTCCAACACCTCCGTCTTCTCCTGTGCTCGTTCCCGCAGGAACTCATGTTGAAAGGACTCTTTAGGAGTTTCTTGTCAGACTACAAGGTCGCATTCGGACCCGGATTTAATTCCCCATCGCCTTCGCCAAGGTGATGAGCGAAGATGTTGCGGCCCCAGGTGCACGGCTGCAGCAACGACACGGTCCCGGTGACCGTGGAGCAGCCGGGACCTCGGCTTCTGTTCCTCGGCCGCGGGTGGAAGAGCTTCTCCTATGCCCATAACCTCTCGAATGGGCACGTTCTTCACTTCAAGATGATGGCGGACAACCTGCTCTCCATCACAATTTATGGGGGCTCCGGTGCGCGACTCGGCTCCTGCGAAGAGAGCTCGAGTGGGACTGACATCCCTTCCTCGCACGAGAGCGACAAGGATGGGTCGGATGGTTGCGACGACAAGCACGGGTCAAGCCCTTGGTAGGCCAAGCCTGGGTACGAGGATCTAACTTCGGACTGACCGTTGGTCGAACCATCACCGTCAATCCGTGGTCCTCCTCCTCCCGAGCCGGGGCTGATGATCCGGAAGAACCGATGCTGCAGCATAACGCAAGATCACATGGTCTTCGTTCCCGTCGTCCCTTCAGGCCCCGTTCTCGGCAGCGCAATGGTGTTCCAGGATGGGCCAGCACTGGTCGCGCTGGAGGCCTTGCCGCTTTTTGTCTTCTTGAACTTCTGTCCGGCGAACGCGTCCTTTTGCGCTTTCCGGAAGCTTGCCGGCGTGACTGGTCCTGCCGCTAGTGCTTTGTGGAATGGATCCTTAGCAGTTCGCTTGAGGAGTCGTTACCGGCAAGGCTCCTTGCCGCACTCAGTGTAACCATTGGATCGTTGAGCGCGGCTCGAGGCGAAGTGAGGTGTTATGGAGCCACTTAGACTGTTGACGCAGTTCGAAATAGTTAGAAGGCTCTCTATGGGCGTTTAGGTCGTTGAACTAGTTGAAAACAGAACTAAGGCGCACTGATCCTAAGAAGGTTCCACCTACGCGCAGGTTTCTCAAAAAGGTTTGGGATCTTTCACAAAGGGAAGAACCTACTCTGAAATCTCAATTTTAAATGTTTATCACTTATCTGTCGTGCCGCGACACTTCTCCCCATGGCGCTTGGGTCTTTTGCTAGGGCTTCAGATCCCCGGCAAGTAGGAGACTATACTCTTTCGGCAACTTCCCCTCCGACACGGTATTTGCCGACAGTTCTCGACTGTTGTATAGAAGGGCGGGTAGTCGGAGTATAACTCCTTTTCCTGTTTTGCCAGGCCGTACCGACGGATCCCTCGAGCGCGCCTTCAGCGAAGACGTGGTGCTTCCGGGGGAAAGCGGTCGGATGGTGTGCGTGCCTCGGTTCCGGGGCCCGTAGGCGCATTCTTGACGGTTATGCACCTCTCCGTTGAGGTGCGTCGGTCGAAGTATGCACCGGAGGCCTCACCGGAGCCCCCAGGCACAGTCTCAACATCAAAGCACTATCCGGAGCGGCGTGTTAGCCTGGCGCCTTCGAGCTCGAAGTTTCCGTCCCCCCTAGCCCATGTCCTCGCAAGCGCCAGGAGGTCGTTGGCGAAGTAGAGTGACCACCGCTGCGCCCTGGTTCGAGGGACCGAAGTGGTGCGCTCAATCTCCCAAGATCTGACGCGGAACTTGTTTCAATTCGCAGAGAAGCTCTCAACCATCGTTGTCCCCCTACCTGGGCGCCAAAGATGTCGGGAAAAACGCACACCTATCGGAAACTCGAGGAGTCCCTTGATCGTTTGGTGGGGAGAGGGAGGTATGGCGTCGAGAGCGGAACTAGCAATCAACACCAGCAAAGTTCATTTTACCCAGGTTCGGGCCATTTGGTGCGTAAAATCCTACTCCTGCTTAGATTGTATTATGGGCTTACCGTAGTGTGCTTTTCCTACAGTAACTTAGTAGAGGATTAGGGAGTCTATGATCCCCAAAACGCCCAACCCTTAAGAATGAGATTTGGGCATCCTTTTACAGGCAAAGAGGTCACCAACAGTGTGCTCACAGGAGGTACAGTGAACATTGTTCACCTCTCTACTTCTTCAGTGGTGTCAGGGGCAGTAAATGCCTTGTCTGACCCCTGAGCTACCAAAATGTGGTTGTGAGACGTACCTAGGTGAATCGACACATGGGCCTTGTGCTGGCACACGAGTGGTGTGCTGGAGCAGTCGAATTGCGGTAGAAACTTGTGGGGACACCTGGCGAGTCAAGAGAGACTTGGTGGCCTGGAGTCTCCGTCGGGTTACTTGGTAACCCTTCCGGCAAGGAAGGCTTGCCTGGGGCCTTGAACACTGTCCCGGCAAGGAGGGCTTGCTGGGGGCCTCGCCAGTATGTGCGAGTCTTCCCGGCAAGGGAAGCTTGCCGGGGTCTTGCTAATCTTCGGGTAGTCTTCCCGGTGAAGAGTGCCTGCCGTGGCCTTGGGAATCTTTCCGGCAAGGAGGGCTTGCCGAGGCCTTGCGTCTGGAGCCTTTGAATCCCATGCCCCACTTGGTGAGGGAAGGGCGTCGCCTTGGAATACCTTGGGTTGTTTTCCTGTTGCTCTTCCTGGCACGCTGCTGTCGGGGGAGTTGCAAATGCCTATGTACAAGTCTGGGGCACAAGGGACCCTAGTATCTAGTGCACTGACAGTTGTTACTGTTGTTGTTGTTGTTGTCATTATTGTCGTTGTTCCCATTGTTGTCGTCGTTGTCATTGTTGTCGTCGTCCTCATCATCATCGTCATCGTCGTTGTCGTCGTCGTTGTTGTTGTTGTTGTTTTTGTTGATGTTGTTGTTGTTGGTGGTGGTGGTGGTGGTGGTGGTGTTGTTGTGTTTTTGTTATTGTTGTTGTTGTTGTTGTTTTTGTTTTTATTGTTGTTGTTCTTGTTGTTGCTCTTGTTATTGTTGTTGTTGTTGTTATTGTTGTTGTTGTTGTTGTTGTTATTGTTGTTCTTGTTCTCATCATCGTCGTCGTCGACGTCGTCCTCGTCGTTGTTGTTGTTGTTGTTTTTGTTTTTCTTGTTGTTGTTTTTGTTTTTGTTGTTGTTGTTGTTGTTATTGTTGTTGTTGTTGTCGTGGTCGTCGTCTTTGTTGTTGTTGTTGTTTTCGTTGTCGTCGTCTTTGTTGTTTTCGCTATTGCCAATATATCATCATCATCATCGTTGTCGCCGTCGTCATCGTTGTTGTTGTTGTTGTTCTTATTCTTTTTATTGTTGTTGTTGTTGTGGTTGTCGTTGTTGTTGTTGTTTTCGTGCCGTCTTTGTCGTTGTCATCGTGTTCGTTGTTTTTTCGTCGCTGTCATCGTGTTTGTTGTTGTTGTCATTGCTATCGATGTTGTCGTTTTTATCGCTGCCGTCTTTGTTGTTGTTGTTATCATTGTCGTCGTTGTTGTCTTCATTGTCGTTGTTGTCGTCGGTCTCGTCATCGTCGTTGTAGTATTGTTGTGGTGCTTGTTGTTGTTGTTGTTGTTGTTGTTGTTGTTGTTGTTGTTGTTGTTGTTGTTGTTGTTGTGGGTGTTGTTGTTGTTCTTGTCGTTGTCATCCTAGTCGTCATCGTTGTCATCATCGTCGTCGTTGTTGTTGTTGTCGTCGTCCTCATTGTTATTGTTGTTGTTGATGTTGTTGGTGTTATTGTTGTTGTTGTTGTTGGTGGTGGTGGTGGTGGTGGTGGTGTTTTCATCGTCGTTCTCTTTGTTTTCATCGTCGGTGTCGTTGTGGTTGTTGTTGTTGTTGTTATTGTTGTTGTTTTGTTGTTGTTTTTGTGGTGGTTGTTGTTGTTATTGTTGTTGTTGTCGTCGTTGTCGTCTTCGTTGTTGTTGTTGTTGTCGTTGTTGTCGTTGTTCTCGTTGTTGTTGTTGTTATCGTTGTTGTCATTGTTATCTTCGTTGTTGTTGTCGTTACTGTCATCGTCGTCGTCATCGTCGCTATCGTCATCGTTGTCATTGTTGTCGTCCTTGTCGTCGTCCTTGTTGTTGTTTTTGTTGTGGTCGTTGCTATCATTGTTGACATTATTGTCGATGTTGTCGTCGTTCTTGTTATTATTTTCGTAGTTGTCGTAGTTGTCGTTGTTGTCGTCGTCCTCGTTCTCATCGTTGTTGTTATTGTCGTCGTAGTCTCTCTTGTTGTTGGGGTTGTTGTTGTCGTTGTTGTCATTTTTCTCATCATTATCGTTGTTGTCGTCGTTGTCGTTGTCCTTGTTGTTGCTGTTGTCATTGCTATTCTTGTTGATGTTGTTGTCTATGTTCTCATCATTGTTGTTGTTCTTGTTGTTGTCGAAGTTGTAGTTGTTCTCGTTGTTGTTGTTGTTGTGGTGGTGGTGGTTGTTGTTGTTGCGGATGTTGTTGTTGTTGTGGTTGTTGTTGTTTTTGTTGTTGTTGTTGTGGTAACCACGGTAATAATAAATTACTAGTGCTTACTACTGTGGGGGGACCAGTATGCAAAAAAGTCCATCGGAGCGGTAGTAATTTTTTACTACCGCTCAGAGGGCGGTAGTAAAAAAATACTACCTCTCTTAGATCGGTACTACCGCTGGCCCTTTTGCATTAACATGGAAGATGGGTATGGAGCTCCCATTTAGCTAGGGAAAAGGTGGTGCACTAAATGTGTACGTGATGATTCCACCCAAACCATTCCGACGCGGACCCCGTCTTAATAGTATGGCTTTCCTACGACTCAGTTCCACCAAAGAGAAACGTAGAAAGCAAGCATCTTCTCGAGATTCTGAGGGGCATCGGATCGTCTTGTGCCTAGATATGAATTATCTGAAATGCTCAATGCACACGATTAGTCCGCACAGGCATTGTCATCAATAACTAAAACAACTTAGGGAGAAATATGCCCTAACAAATGTTGCGTTGTTGTTATTGTTGTTGAGTTGTTGTTATTGTCGTTGCTCTCGTTGTTGTCGTCGTTGTCATTGTTGTTGTCATCATCGTGATCGTTGTTGCTGTTATCGTCATTGTCAATGTTGTTGTTGTCGTTCTTGTCATCGTTGTTGTCATTGTTCTCAACGTTGTCGTTGTTGTCATTGTTTTCGTCGTCCTTTTGGTTGTTGTTGTTGTTGTCTTTGGTATCGCTATTGACGTTGTTGTCCATGTTATATTCATTGTTGTTGTTGTCGTCATGGTTGTTGTTGTTATTTTTGTTGTTGTGGTTTTTGTTTTTGTTGTTTTTGGTGTTGTCGTCGCCATCGTTGGCGTCATCATAGTTCTTGTTATTGTTGTTGTCGTTGAGGTTGCTGTTGTTGTTGTTGGTGGTGCTGTTGTTGTAGTTGTTGTCATTGATGTCGTTGTTCTTGTCATGGTCCTTATTGTCTTCGTCATCGTCGTCAACGTTGTTGTTGTTGTTGTTGTTGTTGTTGTTGTTGTTGTTGTTGTTGTTGTCGTCATTGTTGTTCTCTTCATTGTCGTTATTGTCGTCCTTGTCATCGTCATCATTGTTGTTGTTGCCGTCGCTGTTGTCGATGTTGTTGTTGTTGTTGTTGTTGTCGTCGTCATCGTTGTCTTTGTGTTCGTTGTTGTTGTTGTTCTTGCTATTGCTGTTGTCAATGTTGTCGTTGTTGTTTTTGTTATTGTTGTTGTTGTTCTTGTTCTTTTTGTTGTCGTGATTGTACTTTTTGTTGTTGTTGTTGTTGTGGTGGTGGTGGTGGTGGTGTTGGTTGTTCTTGTTATTGTTGTGGTTGTTATAGTTGTTGTTGTTGTTGTTGTTGTTGTTGTTGTTGTTGTTGTTGTTGTTTTTCGTGTTCTCGTTGTTGTTGTTGTTGTTGTTGTTGTCGCCGTTGTCGTCATCCTCGTCGCCGGCTTCGTTGTTGTTGTTGTTGTCGTTGTTGTTCTTTTGTTGTTGTTGTTGCTGTGGTTGTGGTTGCTGTTGTTATTGTTGTGGTGGTGGTGGTTGTTGTTGTTGTTGTTGTTGTTATTGTTGTTGTTGTTCTTGTTGTTCTTGTCGTCGTTGTTGTTGTTGTTGTTGTTGTTGCCATCGTCGTCATCATCGTCGTCGTCGTCGTAGTCATGGTCATGGTCGTTGTTGTTGTTGTTGTTGTTGTTGTTATCGTCGTCGTCGTCGTTGTTTTTATTGTTGTTGTTATCGTCTTTGTTGTTGTTATTGTTTGTTTTCTAGTTGTTGTTATGGATGTTGCTATCGATATTGTCGTTGTTGTTGTCGTGGTCGTTGTTGTTGTTGTTGTTATTGTTGTTGTTTTCATTGTTGTCGTTGTTCTCGTCTTTGTCGTTGTTGTCGTCATTGTCGTTGTCGTTGTTGTCGTCGTCGTCGTCATCGTTGTTGTTTTTTGTTGTTGTTGTTGTTATTGTTGTTGTTCATGTTGTTGTTCTTGTTTTCATTGTTTTCGTTGTTCTCGTCTTTGTAGTTGTTGTCGTCATTGACGTTGTCGTTGTTGTCGTCGTCATCATCATCGTTGTTGTTATTGTTGTTTTTTGTTGTTGTTCTTGTTGCTGGTGTTGTTGTTGTTGTTGTTGTTGTTGTTGTTCTTGTTGTTGTTGCTATCCCTGTTGTCGTTGTTGTTGATGTTGTCGTCGTCGTCACCGTTGTCCTTGTCGTTGCTGTCGTCGTCGTCATCGTTGTTGTTATTGTTGCTTATTTGTTGTTGTTGGTGGTGGTGGTGGTTTTGGTGGTGTTGTTGTTGTTGTTGTTGTTGTTGTTGTTGTAGTCATCGTCATCGTCGTCATTGTTGTTGTTGTTGTTGTTGTTGTTGTTGTTGTGGTTGTTGTTGTTGTGGTTGTCGTTGTTGTTGTCGTCGTCGTTGTTCTCGTTGTTGTTGTCGTCGTCGTCGTCGTCGTCGTTGTTGTTGTTGCTGTTGTTGTTGTTGTTGTTGCTGTTTTCTTCGTTGTCGTCGTCGTCGTCATCCTCGTCGCCGTCGTTGTTATCGCCGTCATCGTTGTCGTCGTGGTTTTTGTTGTCATTGTCATCATCGTCATCGTCATCGTCATCATCATTGTTGTTGTTGTTGTTGTCATTGTTGTTTTTGTTGTTGTTCTTGTTGTTGCCATCGTCGTCATCATAGTTTCTTGTCTTGTTGTTATTGTTATCATTGTTGTCATTCTAGTCTTTGTTGTCGTTTTGGTTGTTGTTGTCGTTGTTCTCATCCTTATCGTTGTGGTCGTTGTTGTAGTCGTCCCTGCTGTTGTCATTGTTGTCTAGGAGGTCGTTGTTCTCGTCGTTGTCGTCGTAGTCGTCGTTGTCTCTATGGTCATCGTTGTTGTCGTTGTTGTCGCTGTTGTCATTGTTGTCGATGTTCTCATTGTTGTTCTTTTGTTGTTGTTGTTCTCGTAGTTGTCGTTTGTTTCGTTGTTCTTGTCATTTTCGTCGTTGTCGTTGTTGTCATCGTTGTCATCATTGTGATCGTCATCATCGTCGCCACTGTCGTCGTGGTTGTTCTTGTTTTCGTTGTTGTTGTTGTGGTTGTGGTTGTTGTTGCTGTTGTTGTTATTGCCGATGATGTTGTTACTGTTGTTGTTATTGTTGTTGTTGTTGTTGTTGTTGTTGTTGTTGTTGTTGTTTTTCTTGTTGTTGTTGATGTTGTTGTCATCGTCGTCGTCGTTGTCTTCATCATGGTCGTCGTTATCCTTGTCGTCGTCGTCGTCTTCGTTGTTGTCATCATCGTCATTGCTGTCGTCGTCATCGTTGTTGTTGTTGTTGGTGTTGTTGTTGTTGTTATTTTGTTGTCATCATCGTCGTTATGGTTGTTGTTGTTGTTGTTGTTGTTCTCGTAGTTTTTTTTGTTTTTGTTGTTGTTGTTGTGGTTCTTGTTGTCGTTTTTGTTGTTCTTGTTGTGGTGGTTGTTGTTGTCATTGTTGTTGCTGTTGTCATTGTCATCGTCCTCCTCGTCGTCGTTATCGTTGTGGTCCTCATCATCGTTGTTGTCGTCGTCGTCGTTGTTGTTGTTGTTTTTGTTGTTGTTGATGATGATGATGATGATGATGATGATGATTATGATGATGTTCTTATTCTTCGTTGTCGTCGTAGTCGTCGTAATCGTTATTGTTGTTGTTGTTGTTATTGTCGTTGTTGATGATGATGATGACGATGATGATGTTCTTGTTCTTCGTTGTCGTCGTAGTCATCGTCATCGACATTGTTGTTGTTGTTGTTGTTGTTGTTGTTGTTGTTGTTGTTCTTGTTGTTGTTGTCGTTGTTGTTGTTGTTGTTGTTGTTGTTGTTTTTTTCATTGTTCTTGTTCTTGTTGTCGTGATTGTCATCATGATCGTTGTTGTTGTTGTTGTTGTCTTCATTGTCATCGTCATCGTTGTTGTTGTCATTGTTGTTTTTGTAGTTGTTCTTGTTCTTGTTGTCGTCGTCATCATCGTCGTCGTTGTTGTTCTTGGTGTTGTAGTAGTCGTTGTTGTTCTTGGTGTTGTAGTAGTCGTTGTTGTTCTTTTAGTTGCTCTTGTTGTTGTTGTTGTTGTCGTCGTCGTCGTCTTCATTGTTGTTG
Organism: Hordeum vulgare subsp. vulgare; assembly: GCF_904849725.1. Classification (NCBI taxonomy): domain Eukaryota; kingdom Viridiplantae; phylum Streptophyta; class Magnoliopsida; order Poales; family Poaceae; genus Hordeum; species Hordeum vulgare. Next base: position 275,695,654 of record NC_058521.1, on the reverse strand, counting down.
TTGTTGTTGTTGTCGTCATCGTCATTGTCATCGTCATTGTTGTCCTCCTCTACATCGTAATCGTCATCATCGCTGTTGTTGCATTTCTTGTTGTTGTTGTTGTTGTTGTTGTGTTGTCATCGTCGTCGTCGTTATCGTCGTTGTCTTTGGG
>NC_058521.1:275673003-275675503 GCF_904849725.1 Hordeum vulgare subsp. vulgare | reverse complement strand
AATCGCGTTGTGTGACCTATTGCATAAAACTATTTTTAAAAGTTGCATTAGGAGGAACTAGGGTTTCCATAGAAATATTATAAGTATTGGTATATATATATATGTATATTATATATATATTAGTAGTATATTTTTCTGTTTTGTTTTTCTCCTAAGTATTCTAGTGCATATATGTATATTAGTACCTACTTTTTTTTCTAGTATTTTGTTAGCTAGGAAAATATATTTTATTGTTTTGTTTTTTTTTCTTTTTTGCTGCTGTTAGTTTGTTTTTCAAAAAAAAGAAAAAGAAAACTGCCAGGCCGAGCCAAAAGTGGCTCAGCCCAGCCGCACCCTTGCCCACACGCACGTACTGGAGCCATGCAACCCGAGTGCATGCACAGCCGCCACCAGCATGCAAGCCTGCATGCATCCATCCCAACCACCCCACGTAATCTCCTCTCTCTCCTCCCTCTCCTCCCTTAATTCTCTCTCTTCTCTCCCCACGCGAGTTATCCTCTCTCTCCCCATTCTTTCCTTTCTCGACCAAACCGAGCTGCACCTTCCCCACGTCTCTTTCCTTTCTCCTACCTCTCTCCTCTCTTTCCTTATTGCTCCTCTCACCCGAGACCGCACCACCTCCACCAGGGATTTCTTCCCTACCCCCTCTCCTCCTTCCTTGTCCACCTCCCCCGTCACCTTCCTTCTTCCACCAAACCGAAAACCGAGCAGCTCCCTCTCCTCGCGATTCCCTCCCCAAAGCTTCTCCTCCTTCCATAAGCCCACCCCTCCTAAGCCTATATATACCCCACCTCCCCGAGCCACCCGTTCCCAACCCTAGTCGCCGCCACCGCCGCCCAAGCCGCCGCCGCCCGAAGTCGCCGCCGCCACGAGCCTCGCCGGTGCAGGCTGCTGCCACCCTCGGCCTCGCCCTGGGAAGCCACCCCCCGAAGCCCCTCTCCCCCGAGCGCCTCCCCCCCCCCCCCCGCGGAGGAGGACCCCGCCGCCGCCTTCCCCCCGAAGCCCCACCGCCCCCGGAGCTCCCTCCTCGCCGGCCATCTCCATTCTTGCCGGTGCAAGCTACAGCCAGCAGGTAGCTATCCATCTCTCTCTCTCTATTTGCATGCATCTCATCCTAGCCTTTAGATCTCCATGCAATGGCTAGGATTAGAACACTAGTAACCCTTCGGTTTATTCCAGAAAACCATTAGGTTCTTTTAGCCACTTATGCATTAACCGGCGACCTATTTAGCCTTAGGCCAGTTGCTTGAAGTCACGAAACAAACAGCCACTACAGCCAGTAGAATCTTGCCACGTGTGCCTCTTTTTAGCACTAGCAGTTTTGTAACTTTCTGCCCAGATTTTAAAAACAGAAACTTTCAATCTTGTTTTGATCACAACTTTTTATCCCTACGTCCAATGACATTGATTCTCTTTCCAGTAGCTCACGAATTTCCTGTAGTTTTTAAAAATATATAATTTGTCTGTGTTTGACATTTTTAAATATAAGTTAGAGCAGATTTAGTTTAAACACTGTTTTGCTTATTCCAGGAGTTTGAAAAATGATATTGAGTTGATTGTTTTTGCTACTGTTTTCTAGGGATAAAATCTACTCTGGTAGAATTTTCAGAATTTTTAAAGTATTTTTACTGGTGTTTGCAACAGAAACAACTTTCTGCCATACCGGCGCGCGATAAATGCTTTTGCGTAGTCTTTTGCAAATCATTGCATGTGATGTTATTTTTTACATGTGGCATGATTGAATTGCTTATGGTGTGCTTTGTGTTTGTATCGGTAGATCATCCGGAGTGCGAAGCGTGTTACTTAGAGACGCTCGAGCAGGACAACTATCATCAAGGCATGTCATCTTTGATCATGTTATTTTACCTATGTTTTCGATGCATAGTAGATCACCTTCTTTGCCCAATTTGCATGCTGCCTAGGTACTTGGAAACTTTAGTCATAGTTGTAGTATCATGTGGTAGGAACACCAACACCCCGATACTTGGCCCCGGGACGACAATGTTATAGTAGCTATGCTTAAGTAGACCTGTTATCGGTTGAGTGTATGCCACGAGTGAATGCGAGGTTGATATAATAATCAACACCGGACTAAGACAAGATTTTCAAGACCACGGACGCAATGCAACACTGGGTGAAGGACGGTTGATCGGCTCCCTGGAAAACCCAGTGGATGCCCGGGATGCTGGAGAGGCCATGTCATCCTGCGGAAAGCTTCACCCATGCTCAAAGGGACGGACGGAGATTTCAAGACTCAAGGCTTACCTGCACAGCCAAAAGTCATTATGGGCTCTGGCTTGGTTGGACAACGCGGCGACTCTAGACAGGCGGTGCTAGCAGATGTTGACGAACGGTAGGAATGGATGGGCACCGACAGGGATTCAGAGGGACCCGTTGAAAGACCATGTTTTGATCATCCGGTCTTCAAACACCCTGAAGTGCGAGGACAAACCCGGAGGCGATCAAATCTTGTGGGGAACGTGTGCAAAACTCTGCAGAG
>NC_058521.1:275633003-275645503 GCF_904849725.1 Hordeum vulgare subsp. vulgare | reverse complement strand
TGCTCGCCGAACAGAAGTTCAAGAAGAAAAAAAGAGGGACGACCCCCGGCGCAACACAGGCTGGTTTCTCCTGGACCAGCACTACGCGTAGGAGAACGAGGGCGGAAGACACGGCGACCTGAGGGGATGAAGAAGCCAGAGCCCCCGATCGCACCTCCTCAAAGACGAGGCGTCGATGCGGGCTCCTGCAGAGTAACCCCACTGGGCGGGGGAGAGGCGTGAGTGGGCCTCGGCGGTAGGTCCGGCAGTCAGTCGGAGCTTGGGGAGTCTTACTCCAACCTGCCCCCACGAGATCCTGACGTGCCAAGAGCGGAACTGCCGTCGCTATCGCTGGAGGAGCGACATTCGACACTGCTCGAGCTCTCTTCGCAGCAGCCGAGACGCACACCTGAGCACCCGTGAAACTTGACGGATAGCATATTATCCTCCGCTAGCTTGAAACGGAGGATATGCCCATCCTCGAGGCTTCGGGCGGGGGCAAAGGCTTTCCAGCCCCTCCCGAGCAACATGGAGCGGCTCTTCGGGTACTCCGCGTACACTTGCATAGCGCCGTGGGAGCAACCGTACGCCTGCAACCACAAGACAGGGGGCTTGGCGGCCTCCATCGCCCTAGAAAAAGGGCGAGGGAGATGCAAATGGCCCCGCGGGACGCCGTGCAGCTCCACAACCAACTCCAGCGCCATCCCGTCCGAGTGTCCGCCAAGCACGGGAGAAGACGGAGGTGCTGGAGTACAACTCCGCCTCCCCCGGCCACAGCCTCCGCGGCGACCGCGGCTCCTCGCCCCTCCTCCATGACGGACGCTCGTGCCGCCCTCCTAAGCTGCACCCGTTGAAGCTATGGCATGATCCGAGTGGGATCCACTTGCCGCCCTGGCGGCCGATGGTGGCCTCCCTCGTCCCCTGGCCATGGTTAGGGGCGAGCGCCACGTGGAGCTAGAAAAGATTCTACAGATGGATGAGAAAAACCCCCTCGCAAACTCCCTAATTTATAGGGTGAGGCGCGGGGGTCGAGCTCCCCTCACTCCGGAAACCACCGCCCCTCTCGCCCAATCACCCATGATCACAGGCGAATATGGAACTGCCCTGCTGCACCAATGCATACGGGGGCGGGCCCTACCACGGCTACGAACATTATGGCCACGAACGCCACTTGCCCGACCTTTACTGGGCATGCTTCACGCGTGGCAGTAACGCGTCGGGAGGTGCGGAGGCTACTGTGCGTGCACTTCTCCACCTCGCGTGTTTGATGCGCGACGTGGGGAAGGGCCGCCCACAACGTCTCAAAAGCTACAGAGTCCCCTGCTGAGGAAGGCCATGCACTACTTTCGCCCAAGCCCACTTAACTAAAAATAGTTTCGGGCATTATAAAAATTTGTAAAACCAAGTCGGTAACTTCAAATAATATTATAAACATTATGCACTTTAATTCGACAGGGGAGAAGTCACATTATCTCCACTCCAATAAATTTCCCGCAGTTGCATAGCGAATAGAATTCTCAGAAAAACAAAATAGTGCATAAAAAAAATATGAGATGCATATGAATGATCTATTAACATCCGAATTTAGGAAAATTGGGATGTTACAAACCTACCCCCCTTAAGATGAATCTCGCCCTCGAGATTCGGGTTGGTCAGCAAATAGGTGTGGGTGTTCGTGCTTGAGATCCTCCTCTCGTTCCCAAGTAGCCTCTCTGATACCATCTGTAACGACCAAACCTCGAAGGATTTGAGTCTCTGTGCTTTACTGTGCTATCTTTAGCCTGTCACGAACCAACCTGACTTTCTCCTCAGCATCTCTAATCAAGTCTGGTCCAAAGAACTGACGCTCTCCAACCTCATCCCACATCAATGGTGTCCTGCACTTCCTACCATACAAAAACTCAAACGGTGCCATCTGCAAACTAGCCTGATAATTGTTATTATATGAGAACTCTGCATATGGTAAATTATCATCCCAACTGGACCCGTAGTCCAAAGCACAAGCTCTCAACATATCCTCCAATATCTGATTCACCCTCTCAGTCTGCCCATCTGTCTGTGGATGGAATGATGTACTGAACTCCAGTCTAGTACCCAATGATTCATGCAACTGACGCCAAAATTTAGAAGTGAACTGAGTACCTCTATCAGACACTACCTTCTTTGGAACTCCATGCAGACAGACAATTCTGGACATATAAATCTTAGCTAGCTTAGCACTGGTATAGGTAGTCTTTACCGGGATGAAGTGAGCGACTTTAGTCAAACGATCAACAACTACCCAGATAGCATCATAACCTGATCGAGTCCTGGGTAATCCAGTGATGAAATCCATTCCAATCTGATCCCACTTCCAATTAGGTATAGGCAATGGTTGTAACAAACCTGCTGGTTTCTGATGTTGTGCTTTAACTCTCTGGCACACATCACATACCGCAATATACTCAGCAATTTCCCTCTTCAGGCTAGGCCACCAAAATCTCTCCCTCAAATCCAAATACATCTTAGTATTACCCGGGTGGATAGAATAAGGTGAATCATGCGCCTCCTGAAGAATCAACTTCCTTATATCTGCATCCTGAGGTACACAAATACGCTTCTCAAACCATATGGTTCCATGTTCATCCTCATGGAAATCCTTTGCTTTCCCTTTTAGCATATTCTCCTTTATCTCAGCAATATACTTATCATCCTTTTGAGCTTCTCTAATTCTGTCAAGCAAAGTAGGCCTTACCTCAAGTGTAGCCAAATAGCCTCTAGGGACCATATCCAATCTCAGATTTCTGAACTGCTCACATAACTCCGGTGGCATATCCTCAATATCAGTTGCATTAGCATGGCTCCTACGACTCAATGCATCAGCAACAACATTAGCCTTACCAGGATGATACTGTACATTCAAATCATAATCCTTAATAAGCTCCAACCATCTCCTCTGTCTGAGGTTCAACTCCCTCTGAGTAAATATGTACTTCAGGCTCTTATGATCAGTAAATATATCACAATGACTACCAACAAGATAATGCCTCCAAGTTTTCAGTGCATGCACAAGTGAGGCTAACTCCAAATCATGTGTAGGATAATTATGCTCATGATTCTTAAGCTGACGTGAAGCATAAGAAACGACTTTACCTTCCTGCATCAAAACACTCCCAAGTCCCTGACGAGAAGCATCACAATATACCTGGAAGTCTTTATGTATATCTGGCAGAGTTCAGACTGGTGCTGTGACTAAACGTTGCTTCAACTCCTGAAAGCTAGCTTCACAATCATCAGTCCAAACAAACTTATTCCCCTTCTTCAACAATTCAGTCATAGGCTTCGCAATCTTTGAGAAATTCTCAATAAACCTTCTGTAATATCCTGCTAAGCCCAAAAAGCTACGAATCTTACCAACTGACGTGGGTGTCTCCCACTCTGTAACAGCAGCAACCTTGGATGGATCAACTGCAACTCCATTACCTGATATAACATGGCCAAGGAATGCTACCTCATCCAGCCAAAACTCACATTTACTGAACTTGGCATACAACTTGTGCTCCCTCAATTTCTCCAACACCAAACGCAGATGCACTTCATGCTCTTGCTTATTCTTGGAGAACACCAATATATCATCAATGAAAACAACCACAAATTTATCCAAGAACTCCATAAACACCTTGTTCATCATATTCATGAAGTATGCTGGGGCATTAGTCAATCCAAATGACATAACAGTATACTCATACAGCCCATACCTCGTAGTGAAAGCAATCTTTGGAATATCTTGCTCACGAATCTTTAATTGTTGATAACCAGAACGAAGATCAATCTTAGAAAACACAGTAGCTCCCTCCAACTGGTCAAACAGATCATTTATCATAGGCAAAGGATACTTATTCTTAATGGTTACCTCATTCAGAGAACGATAATCAATACACATCCTCAAGGTTCCATCCTTCTTCTCCACAAACAAAACAGGGGCTCCCCAAGGTGATGAACTTGGGCGAATAAATCCTTGTGCCTGTAACTCCCTCAACTGCTTCTTCAACTCCTCCAACTCTTGAGGAGGCATTCTATATGGTCTCTTTGCAATAGGCCCAGTACCAGGAATCAAATCAATGAGAAACTCAATATCTCTATCTGGTGGCATACCTGGCAACTCCTCCGGAAACACATCTGGATAATCCTTCACAACTGGCACCTCCTCCAGGCTACCCCCCTTAAGAGAGTTCACCTGCATCCTCTTATGGTGGTACTTACATATATATTTGATTCTTTTCCCTCCTGGTGCACTGAGAGAAATAGATCGACTAGCACAATCGATAACTCCTTCATATAATTGTAACCAATCCATACCCAAAATAATATCCAGACCTTGTGACTTCAATATGATCAAATCTGTAGGGAACTCATGCTTCCCAATAGACAAGTTTAACTGATGACAACCAACACCTGCTATCATCTCAGCTCCTGGGGAACTCACTCTAATAGGCATACTAAGGGTTTTGGTTGGCAATCCATGTTTATCAACGAATACCCTCGAAATAAATGCATGCGATGCACCAGTTTCAAAAAGAACAAGAGCGGGTACTGAATTGATCAAAAACTTACCAATCACTGCCTCTGGCTCATTATAGACCTCCTCCACATTAACGTGGTTAACATGCCCCTTTTGAAAGGGGTTTGGCTTGATGACTCCAGAATTCCCATTACCATTATTGCTCTCTGGGCATGCATTGGAGTAGTGGCCCATCTTTCTGCACTTGAAGCACTGGACCTGATTAAGGTCTCTCCGCACTGGCACATTCTGGCGGTTCTGGTTATTGTTACCTCCATTACCATTACCACTACCGTTGCCATTCTTGCCCTTGTGTCCATTATGATGATGGTGGCCATTATGATTGTGGCCATTACCTCCATGATGATGATGCCCATTACCTCCATGGTGATGATGTCCATTACCTCCATGATGATGATATGGAGTGCGTGGCTTCTGCTGCGGTCCTGAATTAAACTTGTTGTTGCTATACTTCCTCTTGCGGTTCTCTATTGCCTGATGCTTTCCCTCAAGCACAATAGCCTTATCAACAAGCTCCTGATAATTGCCAAAAGTGGCCACAGTCAACTGAACTCCCAAATCATCATTCAGGCCCTCCAGGAACTTCTCTTGTCTAGCTACATCAGTATTAACATCATTAGGAGCATAACGTGCAAGTTTGTTGAACTCCTCCACATACTCATTAACTGAGCGACCTCCCTGACGCAAGCTGCGAAACTCCTTCTTCTTTAGACTCATGGCGCCAGCAGAAACATGTGCGGCACGGAAAGCTGCCTCAAACTGCGCCCATGTGATAGTATCAATGGGATAGGTGACCAAGTAGTTGTCCCACCAAGCTGCGGCAGGACCCTCCAATAGATGTGAGGCAAACCTCACCCTCTCTGCATCTGTGCATCCAACGGTCTGCAGGTTCCTACCAATAGAACGAAGCCAATCATCCGCCATAATAGGTTCAGGGCTGCTGGAGAACCTTTGAGGATTCAACCTCAAGAACCTAGTAAGCATATCCATAGGTGGCGGAGGCGGTGGGTTGTTGTTATTGTTAGCCAAACTCTGGGCAAGCAACTGGATCAACTGGCCTTGTCCCTCAAATATCTGCCGCACATATTGCGGTGCATCATTGCCATTGCCATCATTGTTGCCTGCTCCTGCATTCCCGTCCCTAGGCTCACGTCTCGGCCGCATATGGTGGGAAAGAATAGATAAGAAAATAGATAGAATAGGTCTAAAGGAATATAGATATTCTACCCATATGCATCTTATGATCAAGGTAATATATATGAGGCAACAAAACATCATAACAAATAACACAAACAAGCATAACAATAATCAAACATATCTATATATATAGTCGAATAATTCCAACAAGATCCTAGTTTAACAACTAGCAAAATAACAATCAAGCAAGCAACCTAGTATCGTCATGCCACATACCGGGCATAAACAGATACGCTAACACGTTAATAGCGCAATTAAAACAAGAAAAGTGGTGGTCTCAGCACTAGTTCCTACTTAAGCTGGTCAAGATACTAGAGTGGTTGTCTAATGAAAGAGTAAGATGTAGACAAAGTGTATAGAATAAATTTAGACTCCTATGGCTTTTCTAATCCATTTTGTAGGGTCACGACCTACAGTCAACGCATTGCTCTGATACCATCTGTAACGACCAAACCTCGAAGGATTTGAGTCTCTGTGCTTTACTGTGCTAGTCCCTGGATCGACTCGCTAGCACACACAGTATAGATGAAAACAAGAATAGCAAGTGCATCATTTATAATAACGTATGATCCAGAATTTATAAAATATAACAATCTGCATAGCACTTAGCTAGCTTTATTCTAATAAACAGCGGAAAAGTAGCAGAATAATAACGATGAGTCCCATCATAGCCCACTGGCGATGTTGAGTGAAGACTCGCGACCCTAACGGTACCTTACTGCTCGTCTGAATATCCTGCAACATGATACGTTGTAGCCATATAGGTCAATACTTTGAATGTATTGGCAAGTTACACAGGAAAAGAAATATAACAGACCTACATGTATATGCATAGTATAACAAAAGAAAGGCTGATGGTTATTTTGCAGAAAGCTGATTTTATCCTCATAGCTACCTAATAGTCAAGTTTTAATTTGTTTGCTACAATAATTCACATATGGTTGAATTGGCATCTCCAACTCCAACCTATTACCATTATTAAGTTTCCCATCAAGTTTTATTAAGTCAGTCATCTGTCAAGATCATCCAACAACTGTAATGGCCTAGCTGCTCAAAGTTGTCCATAACCGGGGACACGGCTAATCATGATTAGTTTGTACACTCTGCAGAGGTTAGTACGCTGTACCCACTGGACCCAACCCGAAGATTGAGACGAAGTCTTTCAGAAGCAGTCACCTAGTCCCACAGGAGGCCCATCCCACCTATCATAGCTACCTCAGCTGGCACATCCGGGTAAGGTTTCCACGACTGATCAACTAAGCCAAAGCCCATAATGGCCAGTGGTCGCACAAGGAAGCTACTAGTCACTAAGTCTGTTTGATCTTTTTGAACCTGGGCAGCATTCCACTTACATTCAGAGGGTAGAAACCATGATGTTCTTGAAACCACCCAGCAATACCATATCCGCCCAGAGGTGTATTATATCCTGAATTACTACTCAATTTATTTTGTAGTAATCCTCACATAATCTCAATGAATACAGGAACCAATCCCCGTCTACATAGCATAGCAAAATATATCTAGCACGATCTTTCAATGACGAGGGGATATAGCTCAATAGCATAGCAATGATAATATTCCTATACATGCATAATTTTCATAGGGTGGTATAATACTACATGCATAGAAAAATAATAGGTAAAGGATGATCAACATGTAACTTGCCTTGATTCTGATTCAGAAGGTCACACTCCTGACAATAGTTTGCGTCGCACTCCGCACAATCTACACGTTGCAAACAATCACACCAATCAATCACCACAATCACATAACACCAAATAAAATCATCGCCAATAAAACAACTTGTTTAAAACCAAAGCATAAATAGCATGGCAGCAGGTATAAAATCATCTACATGCTGATACGATGACAACGCAAAAAGAATCAATTAAACCGGATGAACGGTTTGCAAAATATGGCCTCCAGTAGGTTAAAATAATCTGTTTTAACAAAAAATTTAATTTTCGTAAAACTGAAAACTACTGGTTCTAACATGTTCTACTCATCAATATGAGATCACAGGAAAAAGAATTTCCTGAATCGGAGTTACGAGTAAAAAGATAAACGCGTTTCAAAATTATACCGAGAATCTGACAGAGCTAAAAACAGATTAAAAACAGATTGAATTTCGTCCTGAAACTGTTCATCAGGACTTGATGAATCGCTCGTGCGTGCGTTCTCACCACGAACAGCGGGGAAAAACAGAACCGTCTTGGTGTGGCTCCTCCGATGGTGCTCCGGTGGCGGTCGAACGGACTCCGACGAACGGCTCCGCGGACTCCGACGAAAACGGATGAACTCCGGCAATGGCGGCTCCGCGAACTCCGGCGTGACGTTCAACGGCAGCAAGACGGTGACACGGGAACTCCTGCGGTCTCGGCGAGATGCAATCGGGGCTGTAGGGAATTTGGTTCCTGGGGCCTCTGCTTGCGGGAGAAAAAGATCCCCTGGAACGATGGGAGTCCGGCTCGGGAAACAGGAGCGTGCATGATAGGGAATCCGGCTCGATGTGGGGATAGGCGCTGACGTGGCAAGGGTGGGGCCCGCTGGCAGGCGGTGGGGCGAGCTGGTGCGGTGCGGCGGCTCGGTCGCTGGGCGTTGTCTTCGTGCACTGGGCGCTGGAAGCAGCAGCGCTAGCTCTTGGCTCTGTAGCGCTGGGAGCCTGGTGTTGTGGCTCGTGCGCTTGGGTGCTGGGACTTGGCTTGATGTGGTGCATGCCCTGGCTGGCTCGCGTGCCCAGCTGGCTAGGCCCAAATAGGTTTTTGTTTTTAATAAAAGCACGAAAAAAATTAAATTAATATATATATTTTTTTTAAAGAAAAACAAACAAAGAAAAAAGTAATAATATACGTATACAAAAAAAATATGCATATATATAAATATATATATATATATACGTATATAGCAATATATATATATATACATATAGATATATATATATTAAAATGCTAATATAGAAACATATATATAAGTAAATATAAAATAAATCCGTCTAATAAATAATAAAGGAACCCTAGTTCCTCCTAATGAAATTTAAAAATAAGTTTTATGCAATAGGCCACACAAAAAGCATTTAAAAACTTCACTAAAAATAGTTTCGGGCATTATAAAAATTTGTAAAACCAAGTCGGTAACTTCAAATAATATTAACATTATGCACTTTAATTCGACAGGGGAGAAGTCACATTATCTCCACTCCAATAAATTGCCCGCAATTGCATAGCGAATAGAATTCTCAGAAAAACAAAATAGTGCATAAAAAAATATGAGATGCATATGAATGATCTATTAACATCTGAATTTAGGAAAATTGGGATGTTACACACAAAGACCGTGGTTGTGCGGTTACCCCAATGACCATGGTGGGCGGTGCACCGCCGCCCGTCCTCCCGCCTCTAGCTTCGCGTCAAGCCGGGGTTGGTGGTGGTGATCGGTCGACGGTGCAAAGTGCTTCCCCCACTTCCGAGCCTCGCTCAAGGGCCGGCGAGTCCCCCCTGCTGGGTCGCCCCTGTCGGCTGGAAGAGGAGGTTGCCCGAGGGCGGCCGCCCCCGTCACGAGGACCTCCGACAAGGAAGAAGTGGATGGCCATTGATGAGTAAGCCCCTTTGTTCCCCCTCGTCTTCCGTTTATGCGCCTATCTTGTGAACCCTTGTTCTTCAGGTTTCTCTTCGGCGGCCGGGGAGGCGGATCAGCGCCGCCTGCTCCGGATGTCGCCGGGCATCCCGAGGCTTCTTCTCTCGCACTCCACGGGGGCTCGGTCTCTTGAGCCTCATGCACGTGACCCCCCCCCCCCCCCCCCGCGCGCGGTCTTCGGTGGCGGCTTCTGATACTTCGGTGGCATGCCTATCCCCTCGCTTCTGGTCCCTCCTAGGGCCTTGCCAGACCTTCCCCTTGGACCCCTTCAGCATGGAGATGAGGGGCACAGTGTGGAGCTTAATGCTGACGAAACGGCCACACGGGAGCCCCCAGCCCCCGGGCATGGACTCGGCCCGGGTTATTCCTTGTGCGCTTCTCTTGCTCACTGTACGGGAGGCGAGGACCCTTGCTGGCTTCTGGAGCCTGTCTCGAGTTCGCCTACCGCACCATGGTGCTTGCTCCGCACCGCTGCGGACACGCTTCAACGTCTGGGGTGAGGCTTGCCAGTCATGAAGTCCGCCGGGAAGGTGAGGGCCAGTACATCGCGTCGGGGTGGCGCCAATTTGAGGTCGCAGAATCGGAGGCATCCCTCGCTGTAGTGGTAGAAGACCGCAAGAGCGCTCTCGCTGAGGCTCATGAGGCTGATTGTTGGTGCAGGGCCTCCGAAGAACGCCACAGGTAGCTTTGTGCCCTCATCGCCCATCTTGAAGAGCAAGCTCCACCGAGGGCCTCACTGGGGGCCCCGCCGGCGGAGTCTTTCCACGCCGGTGCTTGAGCATCCGTCGACTTGCTGGTGCTTGTAGAGGTTGAGCAGTGCTTGGACCAGGAGCAGCTGGAGACGAGGGAACACCAGTTGTCGATTGCCGAGGAATCCCTTGCCTCTCGTGAAATGAAGCTTCAGGAGGAGATAGATAAGGTGGTGGCGGAGGCTCGACGTTCCCTTCTTCTCGGTTACCATGCGACATTGAGGCTCCAGGAGTCCCGCTTCCTCAAGCGTCGTGGCTGCCTGCAAGATTAGGTCATTGCCCTCCGGAGAAGGCTAGATCTGGAAGTGGAAAGCTGACAGGGCACGGTGGACGCGCAGGCCAGTGCCGAGGGTAAACTGTCTAATATCTGCAAACAAGTGAAAGGTGCGGCTTCCCTGGTTGGAGAGGCTTCCGAAGAGGCATCCCACACTCGCAGCCTTCAACCTGAGCACTCAAGGATGTTCCGGTCCCTCGAGCGGAGGGCTACCCGTGCTCTGAGCGACATCTATGGAAAAGGCGTCTTCGATCCCCTGATTCCCGACGACTCCAAGTGCTTGGGCTTTTTCTACCTCGTAGAGGAGCATCTCGAGGCGGGCGCCGAGAAGGCCCTTGCGCTTGGGAAGGAGAAGAGCTGCGACCTTTTGGGTCAGGCCGCCTCGAACATGTTCAGCCACCTCCTTCGCCTCGACCCCGATTTTGACTTTGCTTCAGTGCTGGATCCGGTGCCAAAGACGATCCGAGCCCTGGCCTAGTGGGTCGTGGTACATGTGGAAGACCTAGTGACAAGGCTTGCTCTAGAGGGCCGCGGTGTCGACTCCGATGACGACGTGTCCTTATGATTCACAGCCTCGTCCTCCTGATAGGTCCATGTGTTAAGTTTAACAACAGCTAGGTCGTGTGTCATGTGTACCTTTTAACGTTTTCCCTGATGACGAGGAATGTGCGATGCTTCCATACTGGCCGCGACTGTTGCCAGCCTGTGATGTTGCCATGCTGATGATTTGTCCTGCGAGCGTGAGCTCGTTCGTGGTGTATCCTTCCTAGTTTTGGGGCGGGTTGATGACCCTTTCGGCACTCTGTGTCTGCAGGTCCCAGTCCCGCGCATTTCCCTGTCATCGTGTGGTGCAACCCGTTACCAAGGTTTCTCCTCACAAGGCAAAGCACCGGTGCCCTAGGGGGCCGACTGGCATTGTGAGACCTGTGAGGCCCCTGAGGAATGCTCCTCAGGAGCCCCCTTTGACACTCAAGCCACTCTACGTCGTCAAGCCCCAGTCCCGCACATTTCCCTGCCGCCGCGGAGCTGGCGCTTCACTGGGCGGGGCCCCGCCACTCCCTGAGAAGACCGGATCTCCCGGACGTCGCGAATAGTAGCGAGTGGCATTATGACCGGTTAGGCTCCTGAGGCGGAGCCAAGGATCCCCCTTTCTGGCGATTCCGTATTCCGCCTCTTTTTGCGATTGCCGCGGGAGAACCGGAGACCTGCCGAGGTTCCCGCGAAACACCAATCGGAGCAAAAGGGGGAAAGAGTACACGAGTTCGGCAAAGTGAGAGAACATAGAAACGAAATCCCCGCCCTTAATTTCTTTTCAAAAAATCAAGTAGAGAAACCTGCAAGCCCTTGACATCTCAGGATACAACAGAAAGGGCAATGCCCTAGTGGACCTCAACTTAAAACGCAATGAAGAAACGAGAAAAAGCCGCGCCCGACATCCTAGCTATTCACCGCCTCCTTCTCCCTCGAGCGCTGAGCTTAGGGCTTCCACTAGGCGTGGGGTGGACCCCTTCCACATCCTCGTCGGGCCCTGGGCGTATACAGCCTCGGCTTGTTAATACATGAGAGTATCATGGTGGGGGTGTATATGGGAGGCCACGAGATTGCTTCGTCCTCTCGAGTGTCCCTACCGCCGAGGCATTACACGCCTGATTTCGGAAGTCATTGGGGGACTATGTTGATTCCTCCGTCTTCTCCACTAGGCGTGGTGTGGCCCCCTTCCGCGTCCTCGGGGGGCCCTGGGCGTATACAGCTTCAGCTCGTCATTACATGAGAGTGTCATGGGATGATGTAGGCTCCGGAAGAATTGAAGGACGATGCAGGGTCAATGTGGAGGTGGCGTCGTGGCATCGCGGGGGAGGCACCGAGGTGTTACGGGTTGATCTGGGGCCCGGGGATGCGGGCCCCATGTGCGTGCGCCCCGATCGTGGTCCCCATGCTTGTAGCGGCGTGGCGTGGCCCGCCCTGAGCGATTCCTCGAGCGAGGGGGAGCCCCCGCGCCCATCGCCGGAAGACTCGCCCACGTGGTGGGTGCTGACTCCCAAGAGCGATGCCTCAGCGCACCTCGTTGGTGCCCCCCGGGTTCCCTGACTGGTACCCTGGGCCGCGC
>NC_058521.1:275623003-275625503 GCF_904849725.1 Hordeum vulgare subsp. vulgare | reverse complement strand
GTTGTTGTTGTTGTTGTTGTTGTTGTTGTTGTTGTCGTTGTTGTTGTAATTGTTATAGTTGTGGCTGTCGTCATCGTCTTCGTGGTCGTCGTTGTCGTCATCGTCATCGTTATCGTCCTCGTCGTCGTCATCGTCGTCCTTGTTGTTGTTGTTTTTGTTGTTGTTGTTGTTGTTGTTGTTGTCGCCGTCGTCGCCGTCATCGTCGTCATCATTGTTGTTGTCGTCGTCATTGACATCTTTGTTGTTGTTGTTGTTGTTGTTGTTGTTATTGTTGTTGTTGTTGTTGTCATTGTTGTCATTGTTGTTGTTGTTGTCGTTGTTGTTATTGTTGTCGTTGTTCTCGTCATTGGCGTTGTTAGCATCGTTGTTGTCGTCGTCATCGTAGTCATCATCATTGTCGTCACCATCGTCGTCGTTGTTGTTGTTTTTGTTATTCTTGTTCTAGTTGCAGCTGCTGCTTCTGTATTTTTTATTGCCGTTGTTGTCGTAATCGTCCTCATCGTCGTCACCATGTTCATTGTCGTCGTTATTGTTGTCGTCGTCGTGGTTGTTATTGTTGTTGTTGTTGTCGTTGTCGTCGTTGTTGTTGTTGTTGTTGTTTCTATTGTTGTTGCTGTTGTTGTTCTTGTTGTTCTTGTTGTCGTCGTCGCTGTCTTCCCTGTTCATGTTGTTCCTGTTGTTGTTCTTCTTGTTCTTGTTGTTGTTGTTGTTGTTGTTCTTGTTGTTGTCGTTGAGATCGTTGTTGTCGTGGTTGTCGTTGATATCGTTGTTCACATGGTTGTCGTTGTTGTTGTTCTTGTTGTTGTTGTCGTTGCTGCCGCTTTTCTCGTTGTTGTCGTTGTAATTGTTGTTGTCGTTGTTGTCGTTGTTCTCGTCCTTGTCGTCGTCGTCATCATTGTCATCGTCTTCGTCGTCGTTGTTGTTGTTGTTGTTTCTCATTGTTATTGTTCTTTCTAATTGTTGTTGTTGTTGTTGTTTTTGTCGTAGTTGTTGTCCTTGTTGTTGTTTTTGTGACTATTGTTGTTCTTGTGGTTGTCATCGTCATCGTTGTCGTCGTCGTCGTCATCCTTGACCTCGTTGTTGTCGTCATCGTCGTCATTGTTGTGGTTGTTGTTCTTCTTGTTGTTGTTGTTGTTGTTGTTGTTGTGGTTGTTGTTGTTGTTGTTGTTGTTGTTGTTGTTCCTGTTGTTGTTGTTGTTCTTATTGTTGTAGTTGTCGTCGTCGTTGTTGTTGTTGTTCTTGTTGTCGTCGTCTTCGTTGTTGTTGTTGTTTTTCTTGTTGTTCTTGTTGTTGTTGTTGTTGTTGTTGTTGTTGTTGTGATCGTCGTCGTCGTCCTCATTGTTTCTTTGTTGTTGTTTTGTTGTCTTTGTTTTCGTTGTTGTTGTTGTTGTCGTTGTTGTTGTTGTTGTTGTTGTTGTTGTTGTTGTTGCCGTTATTCTCATCACTGTCGTTGTTGTCATCGTCGTCGTCATCGTCATCATCGTCATTGTTGTTGTTGTTGTTGTTGTTGTTTTCGTCGTCGCCGTCGTCGTCGTCGTCTTCATTGTTCTTGTTGGCATCGTCGTCGTCATTGTTCTTGTTGTTGTTATTGTTGTTGTTGTTTTTGTTGTTGTTGTATTTGTTGTTTTCATTATTGTTGTTTTTGTTGTTCTCTTTGTTGTTGTTGTTGTTTTTGTTGTTGTTGTTATTGTTGTTGTTGTTGTTGTTGTCATTGTTGTTGTTTTTTCGTTGTTGTTGTTGGTGGTGTTTTTTTTTCGTTGTTGTTGTTATTGTCGTTGTTGTCGTTGTTCTCATCATTATCGTTGTTGTCGTATCTGTCATCGTCGTCGTCCTAGTTGTTGTTGTTGTTGGTGGTGGTGGTGGTGGCGGTGGTGTTGGTGGTGTTGTTGCTATTGATGTTGTTGTCGTCGTCGTTGTCGTTTTCGTTATTGTTGTTGTTGTTGTTGTTTATGTTGTTGTTGCCGTTATTGTTGTCGTCGTTGTTGTCCTCCTCATTGTTGTTGTCGTCGTCGTTGTTGTTGTTGTTGTTTTTGTTGTCGTTGTTGTCACTGTTGTCGTTAATGTCGTTGTTGTCATTGTTGTTGTTGTTATCGTTCTTCACGTTATTCTCGTCATTGTCGTCGTTGTCATCGTCATACTTATGGTTGTTGTTGTTGTTGTAGTCGTCGTCGTCGTTATCGTTGTCATGATCATCGTCATCATCGTCGTCGTCGTCGTCATCGTTATCGTGTCTTTGTTGTTTTTGTTGTTATTGTTGTCATTGATCTCGTTTATTGCCGTTGTTGTCACTATTGTCGTTGTTGTTGTTGTTGCCCTTGATGTCGCTGTTTTCGTCGTTGTTGTTTTTGTTGTTGTTGTTGTTGTTGTTGTCATTGTTGTTGTTGTTGTTGTTCTCGTTGTTGTTGTTGTCGTTGTTGTTGTTGTTGTTGTTGTCGTCGTTGTTGTTGTTGTTGTTGTTGTTGTTGTTGTTGTTGTTGTTGTTGTTGTTGCTGTTGTTGGT
>NC_058521.1:275603003-275608003 GCF_904849725.1 Hordeum vulgare subsp. vulgare | reverse complement strand
CAAGAACGCGGAGGCAGAAAGGAGGACCAAAGAACGGGCGTCAAGGTGGAGCGCATGGATCTGGTAATGCGAAAGCACTTAATTGATGAAGCCCGAGAATGGCGGAAGTACACGAGAAATGAGGGCATGGAAATGGAGAGGAACCACGGGGGATGCCCTCTCCCTCCGAGAACATGAGCCGACCAGATCTGGGTGGCCCCCCACTCATTGAGTCAGCAGCCACTACCAGCTGAACCTTCTTCAACCCCTCGAGGTTCACCACCGTTGAACGTTGCAGCGTGGGCCAGGGCGCCGTCGGGACGGTCGGGCCCTACAAGCCTCCATATTTCCCCCCTTTGTGAGGCATGACGTAGAGAACAAGGCAGCAACGACGTGACGCGCGTGGGTCAGAGGAAGAACCACCAGCTGGATCGATAGAAGGAAGAGCCGGCGGCGGAATGAATAGGGGGCGGAGACGGTCGGCGCACACAGGTTAGGAGATGATGCGCGGAGAGGACAGGCTTGCCGTTTTAAAGGCCCGGCGCGTAGGTGTTTAGGGCCCGCGATGCTTCGGGACACCCTCAATCCTCCGCCAAGAAGCCAACCTAGGCGTGCCTTGGGCCCGGGGGCTACTGTCGGCATTCTGGGAATGGGGGTACCCAGACCTGCCTGCCTGCGGCCCAGGGACGGCCGGCTTCACCGACCCAACATCAACTGGTGCGATGTCACACGGGAAGCCCCTCGCGAGAGGCCAAGCCTCGCGAGGAGGAGCAGCATCAGGACACGCCGGGGACCTCCTCAGGACCCCTCCGAAGCGGCGGACATTCTGAGGCAAGGCCGGGCCTCAGGAGTCAAGGGTGACACCAAGAAAGGCCAGGCGAGCAGCAGATGGCACGACGAGGTAGTTTTCCTGTTACTGCAAAGGAGGTGGGAGCGTACGAGGGTTCCAAAGGCATCTTCCAAAGGTTTTTCTTCTGGTGCAACGAAGCCGCGCCGCCCGCTAGTACGGAAAACGTCATTCTCGGGCCCATCCCTGCAGTGCGGGCAAGTACTTTGCACGCGAAGAACACCTTTGTGCAGGGGCGCATGTTCCCCTGTCCCCCTTTAAAATTTGCCATTGTGGGATCCCTTATCGCCTGTCTGGGAAAACCAATACCTATGGTAAACTCGAGGAGTCCCTTGATCGTTTGGCGGGGAGAGAGAGGTATGGCATCGAGAGCGGAACTAGCATCAACACCCGCAAGGTCCTTTTCACCCAGGTTCGGGCCGCTTGACGCATAAAACCCTACTCCTGCTTAGTTTGTGTTGTGTCCTTACTGTAGCGTGGTTTTTCTATAGTAACTTAGTAGGTGATAAGGGACTCTCTAATCCCCAAAAAGTTCAACCCCTAAGAATGAGCTTTTAGCCTCCTTTTATAGGCAAAGGGGTCACCAACAGTGTGCTCACGGGATGCAGAGTGAACAGTGTTCACCGCTCTACTTCGTCGGTGGTGTGAGGGGCAGTAAATGCCTTGTTTGATCCTTGACCTGCCACAAGATGGTTGTGACACGTACCCAAGTGTATCGACACCTGGACCTTGTGATGGCACACGACGGATGTGTTGGACTGGTCGGATCGTGGTAGAAACTGGTGGGGACATGTGGAGAGCGAACAGTGGCTTGCTGGCCTGGAGCCTCCATCGGGGGACTTGGTCACCTCCCTGACAAGGAGGGCTTGCCGAGGGCCTTGAACACTCTCTCGGCAACCAGGACTTGCCTGGGGGGGGCTCGCTAGTCTATGCGGGCCTTCCCGGCAAGGTAAACTTGCCTGGGTCTTGCTATTCTTCGGGTAGTCTTCCCGGCGAAGCGGACTGGCCGGGGCCTTGGGAACCTTCCTGGCAAGGAGGGCTTGCCGGGGCCTTGCGTTTGGAGCCCTTGTACTCCACGCCCCTCGAAGTGACGGAAGGGCGTGGCCTCGGCGGGTCTTGGACTGCCTTTCTGCTGCTCTTCCCGGTACACTGCCATTAGGGGCGTCGCCGATGCCCATGCAAAAGTCTGTGGTAGAAGGGACCCCAGTCTCTAGTGCACCGACAGGAGCCCCGGGGCCTGGGCCACACTCGCGTGCGGGGCGTTGCTGGGCTAGGCCCAAAGTAGTGCATGGCCTTCCTTAGCAGGGGACTCTATAGCACTCGAGCTGTTGCGGGCGGCCCTTCCCCACGTCGAGCATCAAACACGCGACGTGGAGAAGTGCGCGCACGTTAGCCTCCCCACGTCCCGACGCGTTACTGCCACGCGTGAAGCATGCGCAGTAAAGGTCAGGCAAGTGGCGTTCGTGGCCATAATGGTCGTAGTTGTGGAGCCCCCCCTCCCCACATGCATTGGTGCAGTAGGGCGGTTCCCTGTTCGCCCGTGATCATGGGTGATTGGGCGAGAGGGGCGGCGGTTTCTAGAGTGAGGGGAGCTCTATAAATTAGGGAGTTTGCGAGGGGGTTTTGCTCATCCATCAGCTCCTGGAACATCCACCACCCCTAGGTTGCATTTGTAGAATCTTTTCTAGCTCGAGGTGGCGCTCGCCCCTAACCAAGGGAAGGGGACGTGGGAGGCCACCATCGGATCATGCCACAACTTCATGAGGTGCAGTTGCGGAGGGCGGCACGAGCGTCAGTGGTGGCGGAGGGGCGATGAGCCGCGGTCGCCGCGGAGGCCGTGGCCGGGGGAGGCGGAGTGCTGGTCCACCACCTCCGTATTCTCCCGTGCTTGGCAGGCACTCGGACGGGACGACGCTAGAGTTCGTCGTGGAGCTGCATGGCGTCCTGCGGGGCCATTTGCATCCCCCTTGCCCTTTTGCTAGGGCGATGGTGATCGCCAAGCCCCCTGTCTTGTGGTTGCACGCGTACGGTTGCTCCCACGACGCTATGCAAGTGCAAGCGGAGTACCAGCAGCGCCGCTCCTTGTTGCTCGGGCGGGGCTGGAAAGCCTTCGCCTGCTCTTGAAGCCTCGAGGATGGGCATATCCTCCGCTTCAAGCTAGAGGAGAATAATATGCTATCCGTCAAGTTTTACGGGCGCTCAAGTGTGCATCTCGGCTGCTCCGAAGAGAGCTCGAGCGGCGCCGAATGTCCCCCCTCGAGCGATAGCGACAAGGAGGACAGCGCCAGCAGTGGCGTTCTTGGCACGTCAGGATCTCGGGGGCCAGGTCGGAGTACGACTCCCTAAGCTCCGACTGAGTGTCGGCCCTGCCGCAGAGGCCCGCTCACGCCTCTCCCCCGCCCGTTGGGGTTACTCTGCAGGAGCCCTCATCGACGCCTCGTCTTTGAGGAGGTGCCATCGCGGGCTCTGGCTTCTTCATCCCCTCGGGTCGCCCTGTCTTCCACCCCGATTCTCCTCTGCATAGTGCTGGTCTAGGAGAAACCAGCCTGGGTTGCGCCGAGGGTCGTCCCGCGTTTTGTCTTCCTGAACTTCTGTCCGGCGAGCATGTCCCTCGCTGAAAGACAGTGTAATAGGTTAGAGTAGCAATAATCATTCATTTAATATGTCTGAGTTTGTTTCAAACAAATGAATGAAATGTTGTTACCCTTGCGTCTGATCCTTCTCCTTGAATGATACGCCTTTTGCATTTTCTGGAAGCTTGCCCGCACGACTGGTCCTGCCGCTAGTGCTTTGAGGAACGAATCCTTAGCAGTTCGCTTGAGGCGTCGTTACCGGCAAGGCTCCTTGCCGCACTCAGTACAACCATTAGATCAATGACCTGAACGACCTGAGTGGCCACAGAGTGCCACTTAGACTATTGAACAAGTTTGAAACAGTGAGAAGGCACTCTGTGGCCACTCAGGTCGTTAAACTAGTTCAAAATAGAACTAAGGTGCACTGATCCTGACAAGGTTCCATCTACGTGCAGGTTTCTCAAACAAGGTTTGGGATCTTCCACAAAGGGAGCAACCTATCTACTCTGAAATCTCATATGAAATATTTATCACTTATCTGTCGTGCCGCGGCACTTCTCCTCGCAGCGTTTGGGTGCTTTGTCCGGGCCTCAGATCCCCGGCAAGCAGGAGACTATACTCTTCCGGCAACTTCCCCTCCGGCAAGGTATTTGCCGACAGTTCTCGACTGTCGTATAGGAGAGGGGTTGCCGGAGCATAACTCCTTTTCTTGTTTTGCATGGCCGTGCTGACGGAGCCCCCAAGCGCACCTTGGCGAAGACGTGATGCTTCCGGGGGGAAGCGTTCGGCTCGAGTGCGTGCCTGGGTTCCGGGGTCCGTAGGCGCATTCTCGACGGCTATGCACCTCTCCGTGGATGTGCGTTGGTCGGAGTATGCGTCGGAGGCCTCGCCGGAGCCCCTAGGCGTGCTTCGACTACTGCACACTGTCCCAGAGTAGTGCGTTAGCCTGATGCCTTTGAGCTCGAGGCCTCCATCCCCCTAGCCTGCATTTGGGTAGTAGGGCGCTCACGCAGGCGTCAGGAGGCCGTGGCGAAGTAGAGCGACCATCGCTGCGCCCTGCTTCGAGGGACCACAGTAGTGCGCTCAATCTCCCAAGATCTGACGCGGAGCTTGCTTGAATCCGCGAAGAAGCTCTCAACCATCGCTCCCCCTACCTCGCGCGCCAAATATGTCGGGGAAAACCAACACCTATGGGAAACTCGATCAGTCACTTGATCGTTTGGCGGGGAGAGAGAGGAATCGCATTGAGAGTGGAACTAGCGATCAACACCGGCAAGGTCCTTTTTACCCAGGTTCGGGCCGCTTGACGCGTAAAACCCTACTCCTGTATAGTTTGTATTGTGTGCTTACTATAGGGTGGTCTTGCTACAGTAACTTAGTAGGTGATTAGGTAGTCTCTGATCCCCATAATGTTCACCCCCTAAGAATGAGATTTGGGCCTCCTTTTATAGGCAAAGGGATCACCAACAGCGTGCTCACGGGATGCACAATGAACAGTGTTCACCGCTCTACTTATTCGGTGGTGTGAGGGGCAGTAAATGCCTTGTCTGACACCTGACCTGCCGCAAGATGGTTGCGACACGTACCCAGTAGAAGCGACA
>NC_058521.1:275580503-275593003 GCF_904849725.1 Hordeum vulgare subsp. vulgare | reverse complement strand
CACCCCCCTTAGCCAATCATAGCACGTCACATACCCCCCCCCCCCCCGTTGACTAGTTAGTTCTCTGTTTTTTTCTGTTTAATTCAAAAAGAGAGAAAGTTGTAATCTTGTTTCCCCTATAACTTTTGATCTAGACATCCAATGAGGTTGATTCTTTTTCCAGTAGATCACACATTTTCTGTAGTTTTCCAGTAGATCTAGACATCAAATTTGAATAAGATCAGATTTAGTTTAAACCTTGTTTTTCTTATTCCAGGAGTTTAAAAAATGATTTTTATTTGATTCTTTTTGCTACTGCTTCCTAGTGATTATATCTTACTGTGGTATAAGTTTCAATGTTTTTCAAATATTTTTACTTGGGGTTTTAACAGAAACAAGTTCTGCCTTAGTTAGGTGAAGTGAATTATTTCACTTTATGCCATAGTTACGTTATACTTGTGATGTTATTTTACTTGTTGATTGATTGTAGTGCTTATGGTGTGTATTTGTTTGTATCGGTAGATCACCTGGAGTGCGAAGCTTGTTACTTAGAAGCGCTCGATCAAGACAACTATCATCAAGGCAAGTCATTTTGATCAGACTATCTCCTATGTTTTTCTATGCATGGTAGTTTCACCTTTCTTTGCCCATTTGCATGCTGCGTAGGTACTTGGAAATTTTAGTATAGGTTGTAGTATCATGTGGTAGGCACACAACAACCCCGATACTTGGCCCGGGACGACAAATTTCATATTGCTATGCTTGAGTAGACGGGATTCTGGTTGAGTGGATAACACGAGTGATGCAAGGATAAATAAATAACCAAGACCGGTTAAGTCAAGATTTGCAAGACCTCGTGATGCAATGCAACTCTGGGTGAAGGACGGTTGATCGGCTCCGTGGAGAAACCAGTGGATGACCCGGGATGCTGGAGACGGCCATGACATCTTGCGGAACCAGTCATTATGGGCTCTGGCTTGGTTGGACAACAACAACAACAACGAAAACAACGATGACAACAACAACAGCAACGACAATAACAACAACAACGACGACGACAACGACAACAACAGAGACATCGATGAGAACAATGATAACAACGACATCAACAACCACAACAACAATGACGATGTAACATCCCAATTTTCCTAATTGGGAATGTTTTACATTTTAGCTAAGCATCTATGCATATTGATTGAAATAAAGTTGCATTTGAATTCTTTCGACTTTTGCTTTTGCATTTCTATTTTTTCTTCACACGAGAAGTGCCGGGAAATGATCTCTTGCACGCAAGAGAGAGCGGAAGAAAATAACCCTCCAAAAATATGAGGCATCTCTGAAATATTTCGAGCCAAGAAAGCTAAGGTTTTATCGCGAAAATATTTGCAAAAAGAAAATAAAGCATTTAGGGGATTTTCCCAAAAAAAACTTTTTTTAAAAGTTTTTATTTTTGCTTTGGAAAAATGTTAATCGAGTAAAGCTTTTTTTTCTGATTTTTTTGGTATATAATACCCCATATTAATTATTTTATTTGTTTCCTTTTATTTCCCTTTTAGTTTCTGTTTTATTAAAAAGGCTAAATAGGAGACGTTTTTTTAAAGAAACCGCCGCCGGCACATTATACCTGTTGGGCCGAAATCCCACAGGAGCCGGGATCCAAGATCCTTTCGGATCGGCCGACTGCCCCGAGCCCCCAGCTACCCTCTCCCTGCCGCGTGGGACCATCCCTGGCCGACCAGATTCCCCCTCGGTCACCTTCCTCCTCTCGCCCCCTCTTACCTAACCAGCAGACCGAGCCCGAGCCTCTCCAGGTTCGCCGGGATCTGCCTGATCCCCCTGCCCCTTCCCTCTCGAGCGCACCTCTCCCCCTATAAATACTGTCCCCGGCCGCCGCACCCCGTTCCCCACCTCTCCACGCCGTCCCCCCGCCCCCAAGCCGCCCTGCTGCACCACCGCCGGAGCACCCGAGCTCGGCCAACTTCGACCGCTCCCCTGCACCGCCTCCGGCCACGCCGCACCGCCCCGACGCCACCAACGCGCCCTACGCCCTCGCCCGCTTCGACGGGAGCACTCGCCGTTGCCGGAGACCCTCTGGAGCCCCTCCCCCGTCCTCACCCGAGCCGCCGCCGCCGTCAAGCCCTCTCCGGAGTAGAGCAACGCCGGTGAGCACCCCATCCCCTCTCTGTGACCGTTAGATCAGGAACGTACGCTACAGATTAGATCGCGAATACCCTTTCGGTTTTGTAACAAAACCGAGCCGGTTTTTATTCACTTAACTATTTAGCCAGAGAGTTCTCGTTAAGTTTCGGCTGTTTGCTCCCTACACCCGCAGCACATACCCTGCAGCCATTCATTGAGCGCCACGTGTACCCCCCTGTCCGTTAGCAATTGTTTTCTTTTTCTGTTTAGTTCCAAAAACAGAAAAGTTTCAGTTTTGTTTTGACCATAGCTTTTGATCCCGTAGTCCAATGAGGTTGATTCTTTTTCCAGTAGATCCCAATTTTTCTGTAGTTTTAGAAACATATAATATGTCTATGTTTGAAATTTTGAAATTTGAATTAGATCAGATTTAGTTTAAAACTTGTTTTGCTTATTCCTGGAGTTAAAAAAATGATTTTGAGTTGATTCTTTTTGCTACTGCTTCCTAGTGATTATACCTTACTGTGGTAGAAGTTTCAAAATTATGTAAATATTTATACGTGGGTTTTTAACAGAAACAAGTTTCTGCCTTAGTGACGTGTATTGAATTCTTTCACTTAGGCCATAGCAACTCTTTACTTGTGATGTTATTTTTACTTGTTGTTTGATTGTAGTGCTTATGGTGTGTATTTGTTTGTATCGGTAGATCACCTTGATCAAGACAACTATCATGAAGGCAGGTCACTTTGATCATACTACCACCTATGTTTTATGCATCGTAGTTCTACCATCCTATGCCCAAATTGCATGCTGTTTAGGTACTTGGAAATTTTTAGTATAGGCTGTAGTATCATGTGGTAGGCACCCAACAACCCCGATACTTGGCCCCGGGACGACAATTTTCAAATTGCTATGCTTGAGTAGACGGGATTTCGGTTGAATGCATAACATGAGTGATGTGAGGTTGATTAAATAATCAAGACCGGTTAAGACAAGATTTTCAAGACCTCGGACGCAATGCAACTCTGGGTGAAGGACGGTTGATGGGCTCCCTGGAGAACCCAGTGGATGACCCGGGATGCTGGAGAGGCCATGACATCCTGCGGAAAGCTTCACCCAGGCTCAAATAGATGGACGGATATTTTCAAGACCCAAGGCTTACCTGCACAGACACAAGTCATGATGGGCTCTGGCTTGGTTGGACAATGCGGCGACTCTGGACAGGCGGTGCTAGCAGATGTAGAAGAACGGTAGGAATGGATGGGCACCGATAGGGATTCAGAGGGACCCGTGGAAAGACCATGTTTTGATCATCCGGTCTTCAAACACCCTGAAGTGCGAGGACATACACGGAGGCGATCAAATCTTGTGGGGAACGTGTGCAAAACTCTGCAGAGTGCCCAACCTAATCGATTAGTCATGTCCACGGTCATGCACAACTTGAGCCGAAGGCATTGAAATTCCCCTGAACTCTCGACACAACTTAATGATGATGTGGGTGTTGACAACAACTCTGGTACGAGAATTGGTTGCCGGAACCATCTCTTTAACAACAAACAATGTAGTAATATTTTGCTTCGAGCCCCTCTTGTTGTAGGATAAAATTGGCTTTATGCAAAACTTATAGCCCCACCTGCCAAATATGCATGTAGAGATAGTTGATTATTATTTTTTACCCCTCTCTTTGATGACTTGCCGGCATATTCCATATGCTGACCTACACGGCTGCAACGTATCATGGTGCAGAGTACTTTTCCGACCAGGAGTGAGGCTACGATCTACGCTCAGCGACATGCCCTGGAGTCGGATGGACTCGTCTACCTGATGCTTCCGCTAGTCTTCGTTAGATATCTCATGAGATGGCATTCAGCCACTTTATTGTAATCCTTTATTGTAATAAAGTACTCGTTATGAGATTTCGATTAATAAAGCTGTGTGATTGAACTCTTGAATATATACATTATGTACTGAGTGTGTACCAGCATGATCTTGGGATGGTACAGAAACACCAGAGGCTTGACTCGTCTTGAGTCGGGTCGCTACAGAAATGGTATTCAGAGCACACGCTGACCGTAGGACGTAAGCTCTAGGAATGGAAAAGCCTTAGGAAGAAAACTATGTTTCTTATGTCTATAAATCCTCTATTTTCTCTTCTGATCATTTCTGACTTCTCTGCGATTTTCTTATGTTTTAGATGGCCACGTTCATCCCTGTTAAGTTCACGGAGTTTTGCCAGCCCGACGCCACTATGCCTTTCGGAAAGGAGCTGGTACAGATCACCAAGGACTTGAGGATTGCTCTGCCAACTATCACAGGGAAGCCGACTTCGTCTTACCCGGAGGATTCACGCTACAGGATCGAGGTGCACGTTCCTGGAAGGACATTCGAGCCGCGCACTGAGCCGGTGGATTTCAAGTTCATCGCACCCAACTGGATTCTCGGAAGGGACATGGCGGTCCATTGTGCGCTCGGACGTATCAAGGAAGAGTACAAAGGCTGCCCTATTTCACCAGAACTATTCACGGTATCCCGGAGAAGCGAAGACGGAGAAATCATCTCAAGAAAGACCAAGGACGCTCTCCTATCTTATGCCCAGACCTTGGAGAAGCACAACGGGACTCTGGAACATCGTGTGATCAAGGACGCCAGGAAGATCAAGCAACTGTCGCTCGGCGAACTCGAACTCGAAGAAGCAGCCCGGGAAGCCCATTATGAGCACGAACTGGAGGTGAAGGACTTTCTAGAGAGGATCGAGAAGCTAAAGACTCGAGTTGCATACCTGGAGGAGGAACTGGACATGGGCGAGAACCTTCATCCCGAAGGTGACGTAGCCCCCTTGATCAGCAATGACGAGGACTATGAAGAAAGCTCCACCGAAGGACCCATCACCATGCTTTTCTGAGGAGGACAATTAGACTAGACCACCAAATCTATTTTATCGTTAAACGCTTAGGCCGATGTTTAGGATTATCGAATTTTGTATCCCCGTGTGAACCTTTGTGATGGTATTGAATAAAATGTGTGGTGTGATACTTGTTTGTTGCATTTCATATGGGTAGTGTAATTACTCTTAGACCATTGTTCTATGCTAATCTCACCCCTCTACAAACATCAGATGCCTCCGAGACGTGCCCCTACCTCCAACTTTCCGCCTGAACTCACCTAGTTGATTCAGCAACAGAACACCCTGATGCAGCTGATTATCCAGAACCAGAACAATGACAACAACCATCATCCACCCCAGGCCGACAATCTCACCCGTTTCCTGAGGTTGAACCCTCCGACTTTCTCCAGCAGCATTGAGCCCATTGTGGCAGATGATTGGCTCCGCAAGATGGAGCGGGAACTTATCACTGCTGGTTGTACTGAAGCTGAGAAGGTGCGCTTTGCCGTGCATCAACTTGAAGGCCCTGCATGTGCATGGTGGGAGAACTACACCACCACATACCCCATTGCTGGAGTCACTTGGGAGCAGTTCAAGCAAGCCTTCCATACCGCACATGTCTCAGCGGGTGCAATGAGTCTGAAGAAGCGTGAGTTTCGCAACTTACGCCAGGGGAATCGCTCTGTAGCTCAGTATGTCGATGAATTCAGCATGCTCGCCCGTTATGCACCTGGAGATGTGGCCGATGATGCGGCCAAGCAGGAAAAGTTCTTGGAGGGACTCAATGATGAGCTGAGCATTCAGCTGACTGTAGCCACCTTCAACAACTACCAGGATTTGGTTGATAAGGCCCTCATCTTGGAGGGGAAACACCAGCAGATGGAGAACCGCAAGCGGAAGTATGGGAATGGAAAGTTCAACTCCGGCACTCAGCAGAAGCCTCGCTACACCCCCTATTCAGGAAATACCGGGACTAGATCCGGTAAGTTTGGAGGACACGTCCAGCATAACCACCCAGTGCACAACCATGGAGGCCACAACCAAGGAGGAAATGGGAACCACCGCAACAACAGCAACTT
This sequence comes from Hordeum vulgare subsp. vulgare, assembly GCF_904849725.1. Lineage (NCBI taxonomy): Eukaryota > Viridiplantae > Streptophyta > Magnoliopsida > Poales > Poaceae > Hordeum > Hordeum vulgare. The sequence goes on along the minus strand of NC_058521.1, from coordinate 275,586,922 downwards.
CAAGAATGGCGGTACTAGCACTCAACAGCATTCAGCTCCAGCTCAGAAGGATCTGAATGACATCACCTGCTTCAAGTGTCAGAAGACGGGACACTATGCCACTGAATGTCCCCAGAACAAGCACGCAAATGGAAACGGCAACGGCAACTCTGCAGCAAAGAAGCCCAATCCTTTTCCTCGAGCTCAGGTGAATCACATTGATGTTGAAGAGGTCTATGATCACCCCGATACTGTGATTGGTAAGTTTTTGCTAAATTCACGTCCAGTATTGGTACTTTTTTATTTTGGTGCAACGCATTCATTCATATCAAGGGTAGTTGTGGAAAAGTATAGTTTACCAACTAGAACCCTCAGCCAGCCTATTAAGGTCAGTTCCCCAGGAGGCATGATGACAGCCGGGATAGGATGCCATGCTTTGAGTCTCAACATCGGGACCATAATTTTCCCACCGACCTCATCGTATTAGAGTCCCAGGGATTGGATGTACTCCTAGGCATGGATTGGTTGGCCAAGAATGAAGGGAATATTGATTGTGCCCTTAAGTCTATTTTACTCACCACCCCCGAGCAGAAGCGGATTAAGTACGTGTCTCAGCGCCCGACACGGAGTAAACGAGTAAACTCTCTCACGGGAGTAGTCCAGGAGGCAGTACGGATTGTACAGGAGTACCCAGATGTATTTCCGGAGGAATTGCCGGGCATGCCACCTGATAGAGAGATTGAGTTCTTGATTGAGCTTTTACCCAGAACATCCCCGATATCCAAGAGACCCTATCGGATGCCCGTAAATGACTTGGTAGAAATCAAGAAGCAAATTAAGGAGTTGTTGGACAAAGGGTATATTCGCCCCAGTTCTTCGCCTTGGGGAGCCCAGTGCTCTTGGTTGAAAAGAAGGATAAGTCCTTGAGAATGGTTGTCGATTATCGTGCATTGAACGAGGTGACCATCAAGAACAAGTACCCCTTGCCGATGATCAATGATCTGTTTGATCAGTTAGTTGGAGCCCGAATATTCTCCAAGATCGATCTTCGATCCGGGTATCATCAGCTGAAGATTCGTGAACAAGATATACCCAAGACAGCCTTCACCACTCGGTACGGCTTGTATGAGTACACGGTCATGTCGTTTGGACTGATTAATGCTCCGTCATATTTTATGAATCTGATGAACAAGGTATTTATGGAATACTTGGACAAGTTTGTCGTGGTGTTCATCGATGACATACTAATATTCTCCAAGAACGAAGAGGAACACAAGGAACATCTCTGTCTAGTTCTGGAGAAACTTCGAGAGCATAAGCTGTATGCCAAGATTAGCAAATGTAAGTTTTGGTTGAAGGAAGTCGGATTTCTCGGTTACTTCATCTCAGGAGAAGGAATAGCAGTGGACCCTGCCAAGGTCGCAGCAGTCACCGAATGGGTAGCACCCACTTCAGTCAAGGAGATCCGCAGTTTCCTCGGACTTGCCGGATATTACCGGAGGTCCATTGAAAATTTCTCAAAGATCGCCAAGCCCATGACAGAGTTGTTGAAGAAGGAGTCCAAGTATGTTTGGACTGAGGAATGTGAAATCAGTTTTCAAGAGTTGAAGAAACGTCTCGTTACAGCCCTAGTGCTGATATTGCCGAACATTCGGAAGGATTTCCAGGTTTACTGTGACGCTTCTCGTCAAGGACTTGGAGAGTGCTCATGCAAGAAGGTAAAGTTGTAGCCTATGCATCCAGACAGCTCAGACCCCATGAGTTGAATTATGCCACGCATGACTTGGAACTAGCAGCCGTAGTGCACGCTCTCAAGACCTGGAGACATTTCCTGATCGGAAATAGTTGTGATGTTTACACTGATCACAAGAGCCTGAAATATATCTTCACCCAGAAGGAGTTGAACCTCATACAGAGACGATGTCTAGAATTGATCAAGGACTATGACATGAGATTGCATTATCACCCAGGCAAGGCAAATGTTGTAGCCGATGCGTTGAGCCGCAAGAGTTATGTGAACACACTCACAGCAGGAGGATTACCCGAGGAGTTAGCCGATGACCTCCGAGAGCTCAAAGTGGAAATAGTTCCAAGAGGATTTGTTGCCACACTACAAATTCAGTCCACTCTGACAGAAAAGATCCGCGAGGCACAGAAATCAGACAAGGAGATAGCTGAGATTAAGCAGAAAATGAAAGACGGGAAGGCTAAAGGTTTTCGTGAGGATGAACACGGAACTTTCTGGTTTGAGGATCGCATTTATGTGCCCAATGATCCCGAACTCAGGGAGTTGATACTTCAGGAGGCCCATGATTCCCCGTACTCGATACACGCCGGCAACACCAAGATGTGTCTCGATCTGAAAGAAAGTTTCTGGTGGACAGGAATGAAGAAAGACATTGCCGAGTTTGTAGCAATATGCGATGTTTGTCAGCGAGTAAAAGCCGAGCATCAGAAGCCAGCGGGTTTGCTCCAACCTCTGCCGATACCCGAGTGGAAATGGGAAAAGCTTGATATGGACTTCATCACCGGATTACCCAAGACCCGTTCTGGCTATGATTCTATTTGGGTTGTGGTCGATCGTTTGACCAAGGTAGCTCACTTCATCCCTGTGAAGACTACTTACACGAGTGCCAAGCTGGCCAAGATATATATGACCAGGATCGTATGTCTGCACGGAGTACCGAAGAGCATTGTGTCAGATAGAGGTACTCAGTTCACATCAAAATTTTGGCACCAACTGCAAGAAACCTTGGGAACGAGATTAGAGTTCAGTACAAGTTTTCACCAACAGACAGATGGACAGACCGAGAGAATCAATCAGATTCTGGAGGACATGTTGAGAGCTTGCGCACTAGACTATGGGTCTAGTTGGGATGACAATCTACCTTATGCCGAGTTCTCATACAACAACAACTACCAGACCAGTCTGAACATGCCCCCTTTCGAAGCTCTATACGGAAGGAGGTGCAGAACACCGTTGATGTGGGATGGAGTTGGAGACCGACAAATTTTTTGTCCCAACCTTATCCGAGATTCTGAAGAGAAGGTCAAGTTGGAGACCGACTCAAGATAGCTCTATCCAGGCAGAAAAGTTATGCTCACAGCAAACGCAAGGAAGTAACATACGAAGTGGGAGACCGAGCATATCTTCGGGTGTCTCCACTCCGAGGAATCAAGAGATTTGGTGTGAAAGGAAAGTTAGCACCCCGATTCATTGGCCCCTACAAAATTCTTGAGCGTAGAGGCAAAGTGGCATATAAACTGGAACTGCCGGAAGGATTGTCCGGAGTTCATGATGTGTTCCATGTTTCCTAGTTGAAGAAATGCCACGCTGAGATGGCCGATGTTCCGTTGAGAGATACAGTGCCCCTAGAGGCGATACAGCTTGACAGTGATCTGACGTATGAGGAGAAACCCGTCAGGATTCTCGAGACTGCCAACAGAGTTACCCGCAGCAAGATCATCAAGTTCTGCAAGGTGTTGTGGAGCCACAACATCGAGGAAAAAACCACCTAGGAACGAGAAGAGGATCTTCGTCGAGACCACCCGCACCTATTTTCTAGCCAACCCGAATCTCGAGGGCGAGATTCACCTTAAGGTGGGTAGGTTTGTAACATCCCAATTTTCCTAATTGGGAATGTTTTACATTTTAGCTAAGCATCTATGCATACTGATTGAAATAAAGTTGCATTTGAATTCTTTCGACTTTTGCTTTTGCATTTCTATTTTTTCTTCACACGAGAAGTGCGGGGAAATGATCTCTTGCACGCAAGAGAGAGCGGAGGAAAAGGACCCTCCAAAAATGTGTGGCATCTCTGAAATATTTGGATCAAAGAAAGCCAAGGTTTTATCGCGAAAATATTTGCAAAAAGAAAATAAAGCATTTAGGGGATTTTCTGAAAAAAACATTTTTTAGAAGTTTTTATTTTTGCTTTGGAAAAATGTTAATCGAGTAGAGGATTTTTTTTCTGATTTTTTTGGTATATAATACCCCATATTAACTATTTTATTTGTTTCCTTTTATTTCCCTTTTTGTTTCTGTTTTATTAAAAAGGCTAAATAGGAAACGTTTTTTTTAAATGAAACTGCCGCCGGCGCATTATACCTGTTCGGCCGAAATCCCATAGCAGCCGAGATCCGAGATCCTTTCGGATCGGCCGACTGCCCCGAGCCCCCAGCTACCCTCTCCATGCCGCGTGGGACCCTCCCTGGCCGACCGGATTCCCCCTCAGTCACCTTCCTCCTCTCGCCCCCTCTTTCCTAACCAGAAGACCGAGCCCGAGCCTCTCCAGGTTCGTCGGGATCCGCCTGATCTCCCTGCCCCTTCCCTCCCGAGCGCACCTCTCCCCCTATAAATATTGCCCGCGGCCGCCGCACCCCGTTCCCCACCACTCCACGCCGTCCGGCCGCCCCCAAGTCGCCCTGCTGCCCCACTGACGGAGCAGCCTAGCTCGGCCAACTTCGACCGCTCCCCTGCACCGCCTCCGGCCACGCCGCACCGCCCCGACGCCACCAACGCGCCCGCTGCCCTCGCCCGCTTCGACGGGAGCCCTCGCTGCCGCCGGAGACCCTCTGGAGCCCCTCCCCCGTCCTCACCTGAGCCGCCGCCGCCGTCAAGCCCTCGCCGGAGCAGAGCAACGCCGGTGAGCACCCCATCCCCTCTCTGTGACCGTTAGATCAGGAACGTACGCTGCCGATTAGATCGCGAATACCCTTTCGGTTTTCTAACAAAACCGAGCCCGTTTTTATTCACATAACTATTTAGCCAGAGAGTTCTCGTTAAGTTTCGGCCGTTTGCTCCCTACACCCGCAGCACACACCCGGCAGCCATTCATTGAGCGCCACGTGTACCCCCCCTGTCCGTTAGCAATTGTTTTCTTTTTCTGTTTAGTTCCAAAAACAGAAAAGTTTCAATTTTGTTTTGACCATAGCTTTTGATGCCGTAGTCCAATGAGGTTGATTCTTTTTCCAGTAGATCCCAATTTTTCTGTAGTTTTTAGAAACATATAATTTGTCTATGTTTGAAATTTTAAAATTTGAATTAGATCAAATTTAGTTTAAACCTTGTTTTGCTTATTCCAGGAGTTTAAAAAATGATTTTGAGTTGATTCGTTTTGCTACTGCTTCCTAGTGATTATACCTTACTGTGGTAGAAGTTCAAAATTTACATAAATATTTTTCCTTGGGTTTTTAGCAGAAACAAGTTTCTGCCTTAGTGACGTGTATTGAATTCTTTCACTTAGGCCATAGCAACTCTTTACTTGTGATGTTACTTTTACTTGTTGTTTGATTGTAGTGCTTATGGTGTGTATTTGTTTGTATCGGTAGATCACCCGGAGTGCGAAGCTTGTTACTTAGAAGTGCTCGATCAAGACAACTATCATCAAGGCAAGTCACTTTGATCATACTATCACCTATGTTTTATGCATCGTAGTTCTACCATCCTATGACCAAATTGCATGATGTTTAGGTACTTGGAATTTTTAGTATAGGTTGTAGTATCATGTGGTAGGCACCCAACAACCCCGATACTTCGCCCCGGGACGACAATTTTCATATTGCTATGCTTGAGTAGACGGGATTTCGGTTGAGTGCATAACATGAGTGATGCGAGGTTGATTAAATAATCAAGACCGGTTAAGACAAGATTTTCAAGACCTCGGACGCAATGCAACTCCGAGTGAAGGACGGTTGATCGGCTCCCTGGAGAACCCAGTGGATGACCCGGGATGCTGGAGAGGCCATGACATCCTGCGGAAAGCTTCACCCAGGCTGAAAGAGATGGACGGATATTTTCAAGACCCAAGGCTTACCTGCACAGCCACAAGTCATTATGGGCTCTGGCTTGGTTGGACAACGCGGCGACTCTGAACAGACGGTGCTCGCAGATGTAGAAGAACGGTAGGAATGGATGGGCACCGACAGGGATTCAGAGGGACCCGTTGAAAGACCATGTTTTGATCATCCGGTTTTCAAACACCCTGAAGTGCGAGGACATACACGGAGGCGATCAAATCTTGTGGGGAATGTGTGCAAAACTCTGCAGAGTGCCAAACCTAATCGATTAGCCGTGTCCACGGTCATGGACAACTTGAGCCGAAGGCATTGAAATTACACTGAACTCTCGACACAACTTAATAATGATGTGGGTGTTAACAACAACTCGGGTACGAGAATTGGTTGGCGGAACCATCTCTTTAACAACAAACAATGTAGTAATATTTTGCTTCGAGCCCCTCTTGTTGTAGGATAAAATTGGCTTTATGCAAAACTTATAGTCCCACGTGCCAAATATGCATGTAGAGATAGTTGATTATTATTTTTTACCCCTCTCTTTGATGACTTGCCGGCATATTCCATATGCTGACCTACGCGGCTGCAACGTATGATGTTGTAGAGTACTTTTTCGACCAGGAGTGAGGCTATGACTTACGCTC
>NC_058521.1:275540503-275578003 GCF_904849725.1 Hordeum vulgare subsp. vulgare | reverse complement strand
TCCAGTTCCTTTGACTCAAGTTGTCCATGACCGTGGACACGGCTAATTGATTAGGTTTAAGTACTCTGCAAAGTTTTGCAAATGTTCCCCACAAGATTTGATCGCCTCCGGATTTGTCCTCGCACTTCAGGGTGTTTGAAGACCGGATGATGAAAACATGGTCTATCAACGTGTCCCTCAGAATCCCTATCAGTGCCCATCCATTCCTACCGTTCGTCTACATCTGCTAGCACCACCTGTCCAGAGTCGCCGCGTTGTCCAACCAAGCCAGAGCCCATAATGACTTGTGGCTGTGCAGGTAAGCCTTGGGTCTTGAAAATATCCATCTGTCTCTTTGAGCCTGGGTGAAGCTTTCTGTAGGATGACATGGCCTCTCCAGCATCCCGGGCATCCACTGGGTTTTTCTAGGGAGCCGATCAACCGTCCTTCACCCAGAGTTGCATTGCGTCCGAGGTCTTGAAAATCTTGTCTTAATCCGGTCTTTATTATTATATCAACCTCGCATCACTCGTGGTATACACTCAACCGATAACCGTCTACTCAAGCATAGCATTAAGAATTGTCGTCCCGGGGCCAAGTATCGGGGTGTTGTGTTCCTACCACATGCTACTACTCTTACACTAAACTTTCCAAGTACCTAGGCAGCATGCAAAATGGGCAAAGAAGGTGATCTACTATGCATCGAAAACATAGGTAAAATAACATGATCAAAGATGACTTGCCTGTGATGTTGACGAAGAAGAATTCCTCGAGAAAAATAACTTGATAAACTAGTCGTCACTCTCCGATGAAATCTATATAACAAACATATCATCCACATAAGCACTCATACTAGCGATCATTCTAGCAATCAAAACAAAAGAGAGGGCGAATAGGAATCCGAAAGAAACTTCAAACAGAACTAAAGAGTCTTCTACTACGTCAACCACTAAATAGTTTTGTCTAACAGAAAATAATAGCAAGGAACTAAGATATAAGTTGAACTAAGATAAAATAAAGTTTTTTTCACAAAACCTTTTGAAAGTATTCCCAAACGGGATTTGAAACAACGGTGAAAACAATTGCAAGTTACTAAGGAACTAGAATTGATTTCATGAAAAGAAATAAAACTAAAATAAAAACTTGTTGCAAAACTACTGTTAACTAACATAAACAAAACAATAATAATGTTTCTGAAATAATAAAGAAAATATTTTAAAACAAAAGTACAAAATGAATTAGCCGAAATCCTAAAAGTGGTGAAACAGAAATTGCTTCACATGAAATAATGAGTTAAAATACTCAAACAACTCTGAAATTTTTACCACTTATAAATAAGATCACTAGTGATCAGGAACAAATGGAATCAAATTAAAATCTATTTTTAAACTCCTGAAATAGGCAGAACAAGGTTTAAACTAAATTTGATCTAACTTATATTTAAACATTTCAAACATAGACAAATTATATGTTTTTGAAAACTACAGGAAATTTGTGAGCTACTGGAAAAAGGATCATTGTCATTGGACTTTGGGATAAAATGTTGTGGCCAAAACAAGATTGAAAGTTGCTGTTTTTGCTATTTTTGACAGAAAACTGCAGCTAGCTAGTACTAACAAAGGGGTACACGTGTCCTGCTACGGTTGGCTGCGGGGAACGTTTGTTTCTTTGTTTCGGGCAAACGTCCTATGGCTAGCAAAAGCTACTGGCTAATTCTTAAGTGGAAATAAAACCCACTGGTTTTCTAGGATAACCCGAACAGGTATATATGATCTAATCTAGGCCACTGGTTAAGATCCAACGGTTGCAAACTAAGAAAGGAAAAAAATAGGGAGGGGAGGGAGAATACCGTGCGGGCAGTGTTACACCGGCGAGGGAGGAAGATGGCGTCGCCGGCGAGGGAGAGAGGGAGCTCTGGGGCGGCAGTGGCGTCGGGGAGGCGACGACGGGGTCCTTCTCCTCCGCGGGGTGGCGCTCGGGGGACTCGGGTGGCGTGGCAGGGCGGGGTAGACGGGTGCAGCTTGCTGCTCCTGGAGGCGAGGCCGAAGGGTGCAGCTCGCTGCTGCTGCTACTCCGGCGACAGCAGTGTCGAAGCGACGAGGGGAGAGGGGAGGCTGCGGCGGGGGTGGGAATGGGGTGGCAGTGTAGGGGGCCGAAGGTGGGGGTGCAGGGGATGGCGACGGGGTGGCGCTGGGGCTGCCCTTGGAGGGGTGGCCGAAAGTGCTGCAGATGGTGGCGGTGGTGCAGGACTAGGGCGGCGACGAGGGGAGAGGGGAGGCGGCGGCGGGAGTGGGAACGGGGGCGGCGATGGAGGGGCACTATATATAGGCCATGGGGCTTGGGGTAGAAGGAAAGGGAGGGAGTACTCGGGGAGAGGATCCCGTGGTTCTGGGAAGGGGCTTGGTCGTGAGCAGGGAAAAGGAAGGGACGAGGGAGGGAGGAAGGTGATGACGTGGGGAGAGGTGTCGGCCAGGGTGGGGGGTCCACAGGCAGTGAGGAGGAGGGAGGGAAAAGGGAGGAGGTACGGTATTAAGGGATCTGGGGATCCCTGGGAGTGGGATTCGGCCCAGTAAGAAAAAAAACGCTCGGGGCGAGATTTTAAGAGAGAAAAACAAATAACCTTCCTAATCTCTATGTTTTCCAAAACAGAAAATAAAAACGACAAAAAAAGAAAGTAAATCAAAATATTTATATATGGTATTATATACCAAAAAAATCAGAATATAAATCTCCACCCGAATAACATTTTTTTAAAGCCAAAATAAAAACTTGAAAAAAATGTTTTTTTCAGAAATTCCCAAATTCGCATTATTTCTTTTTGCAATTATTTTTGCAAAAGAACTTTGGGTTTTCTTGGCTCCAACATTTCAAAAATTCCCGTACGGTGGAGGGTCATTTTCCTCCGCTCTCTCTCTTGCGTGCAAGAGAGTATTTTCTCCGGGCTTTTTCTCGCGCGATGGAAATGCAAAACAAAAGACGGAAGAATTTCCCGGCATTTCTTGCACGAAGAAAACGAATGGAAATGCAAAATTAAGTCGAATGCAAATATCTCCGTTTAAATTATTTATAATTGAAGAAGTCATGTCATCTTCTCTCTTGGCTTTTAAAAGCTCGAATTTGAATTCGCCGGAGAAGGGGAAAGTCATTTTATTCCCTCTCTTTCAAAAGTTTCGAAAAGTTTCAAATTTCACACAAGTTTCAATCACTCAGCAAACAAACAAACAATCAATCTAATAATTATATTAACATTCCAAAATTTAGAATTTTGGGATATTACAAACTACCACACTTAAAATGAATCTCGTCCTCGAGATTCGAAAAGGCTAGAAAGAAAGGTTAGGGTTTGGGGGTCTTCTAGCAAATCCAATCTCCCGCAAGGTGGGATGCTACCACACTTAAAATGAGAGATACTGGTCCCTCAAAATGCTTTAACGATCCTCTAGGGTTTTGGCAACTGACATCGCACAGTCTTCATATTAAATCCTTTGGTGATGCTCTCCCGTTGATATAAGCTTCTTCCATCACTGGGTCTTCTTAACTGACAGTCTCGTGGTCAATTCTAAATAACATATCGATGGTTCTCATGGTTGTCTACCATTTGTGGTTATCCTGCAGTGAGAGGGGTCTTTGTTTCATCCTCACCGTAAAATTTCCTACGCGTGATAACGATTGCCATGTACATGGGGCTTTCATCATACCATTCTAAGACTTAAACAAAAGCTTCAAAGAGCGTCGTCTCTCACTATGGGTAAGTCTCTCAGATTTACCATTCCGAATAGCAAGATAAATGATAAGAGTAAGTCGTCATGGTGATCAATCCATTCCGCACCCAAATCATTTCTCTGTATAAGGTTTAGCGAATCTCGCATTCTAACACTTGGGCATCCTCACAAGCGTTGCAGAATTTCACTTGTCCACGAACGAAGTTCGGATAATCCATTGGTTCTGCAAGCTGAACAAAACATCTATCGTATCTTCACAACTCTCAGGTTTTCGTATGCTCCTAAGAAAACGTTTGCTGATCCATCATAGCTTCTTCCATAAATCATATGCATTTCATAATCAATCCTTTATTACATCCTTAATTTATCCTCAAAAACTCCAATTCAAAAGTACTCTATTACAAATGCTGCCATCCACATTATTCGGTATGGTCGAGCATTTTCTGCCAACTTTATTCATCTACCTCTCTTGGAGGTACTTTAGTTCCACTCGAATTTTCCGATGTGCTCCTTGAAATCATCCATCTTTCAGTTCATCATGGTGGTCATGAGCTTCATCTCCATCATCTCCGCATGCACTTCACTCAGGTATTCCTGGGTATGACGGAGTCTTGCTTCAAGTATCTCTCCAAATTGACGTATGGCTTCCATGGCAGGTTCACGAACAGCATCAAAGAAGGTTGCTTGTGGTACACGTGAAATGAAAACGTATTGCCCCATAGTCTTAGGACAAACTACTTTCACATGGTGGAGGTGTACTTCCACGTACCAAAGTTCCACTCCATTTTCCACAAATGGGTAGCCTTTGTAGACTGCATCTCCTTCAAGGTGAATGTGCTTCATCATGTCCTTCAGGATTTTTGGGTAATCATGATCACTGGTCAGGGTCATGATCGTTTCTGGGCCCTTGAGGAATGACTCGTAGAGAGATATCATCTGCAGGTGTCAGTAAATAGGTACTCAGAGGAATGTATGTGTCTCCTTGGTAATCATGGTACACTCCTACTCAATGGATCCTGTGGGTTTACCGATTACTACCACACTTAAATGAATTATACTCATGCTTGCATAGAGCATATTTTCTCATATCCTCATAATTGTTCAGAGATCTTTGCTCGTAGAGAACCAACGCATACAGTTTCAACCTAGGCAATCATGAGACAATAAATTCCATTTATTCATGATGTTATTAAAATCTCAGGGACTTCTCTTACAAAAATTTCACTCCATGATCTCTTGAAAACAAGAGTGCTTCAGATTACACTTATTGCCCTGGTCAAAACTTAACTACTCCTTCTTAGCCTTCTTCCTTTGTGGACAATCGCTAGCAAAATGTCCTGCTTCCTTGCAACAAAAGCAAATGAGTTCTGACCAGTCTCGAGGCTTCTTAGCTTATGCTTTTGCTCCTTGGATTCCCGGCTTCCTTCCTGAGCACATGTAGTTGTGGTGGCCAAATTTCATACACTTGTAACATCTGACATGACTCAGGTCTACATCTGCACAGGTTTGGTTCCTCCGAGGGTACTTTTTCTTCTTTCCGAACTCCTTTATTTTGGCCAGTTCTTCTATTTCAAGTGGATCAAATTCCACTTCTTCCCTCGGGAAGTATCCTAGATACTCTTGGCTTCTCTTCGTGCAGTCCTGTGAATAATGTCCTTCTTCTCCACATGAGTATCATGCATTGGAGAAAAATCTGGTCAGACCTTGTCCATCAGGGTCTTCAATATTTTTGTTCATCACCGGTCCTTCTAGAATCTTCTTCTTGAGGGTTTCCGTCACTGCATCTTTCTGCTGCTTGACAACTTGTTGCACCTTGGGGTAAATGTGACACTGAGCTGGGTAGTGGGTGGTTCCTTCACACAAGAAACAAGTCACCTGACTACATGGGCACTCCTCAGCTGGGTGATTTTCTTCACAATGAGTGCATCCATCCTTGTGTTCTTCCTGGGTGTGTCCTATTACTCCACAGATCTTGCATGCACAAGTCTTCTCCTTCAGATTACCATAGCACTTCTAAATAAGACGAGATCTTAACAAAGTGTTCTTGAATTCGTCCCAGGTTTCTGCTCCGCTAAATCCTTGTATGGCATGGTGCATTTTCCACCAGATTGCAGCACTTTGTGTAAAGTACTGAAGAGCGTGTTCCACTTCATACTTCCTTGAGATCAAGTTGCTCCCGAAGTGGTTCTCCATGTTTTGAATCCATATATCAGCTTCCAGCTGGGTCATTGGTCCAGAGACTACAAGTCCAGCTTCATCCTCCATCTGGTAGGGTTGAGGTTTTGGGGATGAGACGGGTAACAGAGGGAGGGATATACACACAATACAAACAATATTTTTGAGAATAGGTTTTATTTGTGGCCGTCGGAAAACACACACCAATGACGGCTCACAAATCATCGTATCTAACGTGGGTATATAACAGGGGTTTGGACTTCTAATGGTCATATAAATATTCGAACGCTTCAGGGTCTTCGAATTCTTCGGGTCTTGAGAGTCTTCAATTGGTGCAGCTTCAATTCATCAATGCATGATGAAATCCTCTTTACTTTGAAGTGGGACTAAGTTGATCCTTCATGTGGTCAAAGGGGTAAGGGTATTGCCTAACTATTTGAGGTGAGAGGGAACATTCGATGAAATCAGAAGAGATGAGAAGTAAAGGATGTTCTTGAAAATAATTTTTTTGAGAGATTGTTCCCTAAGGAATTTCCAGTTTCTAAGGTCACGTCCTACAGTCAACATGTGCTCTGATACCATCTCTGTAGTGACCCGACTCAAAACTAGTCAAGCCTCTGTGTATCTGTGCCATCCCTGGATCAGTATGCTGGCACACACAGTACATCAATGTATATATCAAAATGCAATCACATGTAAATAGCGTAAAACTGATATATACCTTAAATATCTCAGCGGAAGCGGTCAAGGGAGTGGAGTCCCAATAAACACCAACGGCAAGTTGAGTGTAGACCGTAACCCCGAATCATACTCTTACTCGTCGAAGAAAAATATCTGCAACATAAGACGTTGTAGCCGTGTAGGTCAGCATATTGAATATGCCGGCAAGTCACCTAAGAGAGAGGTAAAATAATAATCAACTATCTCTACATGCATATTTGGTCGGTGGAGCTAAGTTTTGCATAGAGCCAGTTTTATCCTACAACAAGAGGGGTTGAAAGCAAAATGTTACTACAATGTTTGTTGTTAACGAGATGGTTCTGCCAACTAGTTCTCGTACCCGAGTTGTCAATAATTACCCTCATCAAATATATTTAATGGGGTTGAGAAATCCTGATAACTCCAGTTCCTTTGGCTCAAGTTGTCCATGACCGTGGACACGGCTAATCGATTAGGTTTGAGTACTCTGCAGAGTTTTCCACACGTTCCCCACAAGATTTGATCGCCTTCGGATTTGTCCTCGCACTTCAGGGTGTTTGAAGACCGGATGATCAAAACATGGTCTTTCAACGGGTCCCTCTGAATCCCTGTCGGTGCCCATCCATTCCTACCGTTCGTCTACATCTGCTAGCAACGCGTCCAGAGCCGCCGCGTTGTCCAACCAAGCCAGAGCCCATAATGACTTGCGGCTGTGCAGGTAAGCCTTGGGTCTTGAAAATATCCGTCCGTCTCTCTGAGCCTGGGTGAAGCTTTCCGCAGGATGACATGGCCTCTCCAGCATCCCGGGCATCCACTGGGTTTTCCAGGGAGCCGATCAACCGTCCTTCACCCAGAGTTGCATTGCGTCTGAGGTCTTGAAAATCTTGTCTTAATCCGGTCTAGATTATTATATCATCCTCGCATCACTTGTGGTATACACTCAACCGATAACCCGTCTACTCAAGCATAGCATTAAGAATTGTCGTCCCGGGGCCAAGTATCGGGGTGTTGTGTTCCTACCACATGCTACTACTCTTACACTAAAGTTTCCAAGTACCTAGGCAGCATGCAAAATGGGCAAAGAAGGTGATCTACGATGCATCGAAAACATAGGTAAAATAACATGATCAAAGATGACTTGCCTGTGATGTTGACGAAGAAGAATTCCTCGAGAAAACTAACTTGATAAATTACTCGTCACTCTCCGATGAAATCTATATAACAAACATATCATCCACATAAGCACTCATACTAGCGATCATTCTAGCAATCAAAACAAAAGAGAGGGCGAATAGGAATCCGAAAGAAACTTCTAATAGAACTAAAGAGTCTTCTACTACGTGAACCACTAAATAGTTTTGTCTAACAGAAAATAATAGCTAGGAACTAAGATATAAGTTTAATTAAGATAAAATAAAGTGTTTTTCACAAAACCTTTTGAAAGTATTCCCAAACGGGATTTGAAACAACGGTGAAAACAATTGCAAGTTACTAAGGAACTAGAATTGATTTCATGAAAAGAAATAAAACTAAAATAAAAACTTGTTGCAAAACTACTGTTAACTAACATAAACAAAACAATAATAATGTTTCTGAAATAATAAAGAAAATATTTTAAAACAAAAGTAGAAAAAGAATTAGCTGAAATCCTAAAAGCGGTGAAACAGAAATTGTTTCACATGAAATAATGAGTTAAATTACTCAAACTACTCTGAAATTACTACCACTTATAAATAAGATCACTAGTGATCAGTACCAAAAGGAATCAAATTAAAATCTATGTTTAAACTCCTGGAATAGGCAGAACAAGGTTTAAACTAAATCTGATCTAACTTATATTTAAATTTTCAAACATAGACAAATTATATGTTTTTTACAAACTACAGGAAATTTGTGAGCTAGTGGTAAAAGGATCATTGTCATTGGACTTTGGGATAAAAAGTTGTGGCCAAAACAAGATTGAAAGTTGCTGTTTTTGCTATTTTTGACAGAAAACTGCAGCTAGCTAGTACTAACAAAGGGTACACGTGTCCTGCTACGGTTGGCTGCGGGGAACGTTTATTTCTTGGTTTTGGGCAAACTTCCTATGGCTAGCAAAAGCTACTGGCTAATTCTTAAGTGGAAATAAAACCCACTGGTTTTCTAGGATAACCCGAACAGGTATATATGATCTAATCTAGGCCAGTGGTTAAGATCCAACGGTTGCAAACTAAGAAAGGAAAAAAAATAGAGAGGGGAGGGAGAATACCGTGCGGGCAGTGTTGCACCGGCGAGGGAGGAAGATGGCATCGCTGGCGAGGGAGAGAGGGAGCTTCGGGGCGGCAGTGGCGTCGGGGAGGCGACGGCGGGGTCCTTCTCCTCCGCGGGGTGGCGCTCGGGGGACTCGGGGTGGCGTGGCAGGGCGGGGTAGACGGGTGCAGCTTGCTGCTCCTGGAGGCGAGGCCAAAGGGTGCAGCTCGCTGCTGCTGCTCCGGCGTCAGCAGTGGCGAGGCGGCGAGGGGAGAGGGGAGGCGGCGGCGGGGGTGGGAATGGGGTGGCAGTGGAGGGGGCCGAAGGTGGGGGTGCAGGGGATGGCGACGGGGGTGGCGACGGGGCTGCCCTTGGAGGGGTGGCCGAAAGTGCCGCAGATGGCGGCGGTGGTGCAGGTCTAGGGCGGCGGCGAGGGGAGAGGGGAGGCGGCGGAGGGGGTGGGAACGGGGGCGGCTGTGGAGGGGCACTATATATAGGCCATAGGGCTTGGGGTAGAAGGAAAGGGAGGGAGTACTCGGGGAGAGGATCCCGTGGTTCTGGGAAGGGGCTCGGTCTTGAGCAGGGAAAAGGAAGGGACGAGGGAGGGAGGAAGGTGACGACGTGGGGAGAGGTGTCGGCCAGGGTGGGGGGTCCACAGGCAGTGAGGAGGAGGGAGGGAAAAGTCAGGGGATGCGGTATTAAGGGATCTGGGGATCCATGGGAGTGGGATTCGGCCCAGTAAGAAAAAAACGATCGGGGCGAGATGTTAAGAGAAAAAAAAATAACCTTCCTAATCTCTAAGTTTTTCCAAAACAGAAAATAAAAACGACAAAAAAATAAAGTAAATCAAAATATTAATATATGGTATTATATACCAAAAAAATCAAAAAATAAATCTCCACCCGAATAACATTTTTTTAAAGCCAAAATAAAAACTTGAAAAAAAATGTTTTTTTCAGAAATTCCCAAATTTTCTTTATTTCTTTTTGAAATTATTTTTGCAAAAGAACTTTGGGTTTTCTTGGCTCCAACATTTCAAAAATTACCGTACGGTGGAGGGTCATTTTCCTCCGCTCTCTGTCTTGCGTGCAAGAGAGTATTTTCTCCGGGCTTTTTCTCGCGCGATGGAAATGCAAAACAAAAGACGGAAGAATTTCCCGGCATTTCACTACAAGAAATGTGTTCATTCTTGACCCCCCATTTTGGTCACTGGATTGTCATTATTTACATTTTATGACCTTTTTATGACTAAATTTGAAGGGTCAACAGTTGGCCGTCAAGAACGAACAAACTTTACCTTTCTGGAATTTTGGTCATAGATCTTTATTGACCAAAATTTTGGTTTGGTCATTACCCATCTAGCCGAGCCACATAGGAGCCACGCAGGATCTGACGTGGCTGGGCTGACATGGCATTGCTAATGTCCAAATAGAATCATCATAAATTCCACACCTTAATCCAAGAATCTAGCATACATGGGCCAAGCCCAATGTCTATATTTTATGGGTCAGGCCAATGTCTATTTTTTATTTAAATGTATTGATTTATTTAGACTGATGCATTATTTTGTCAGAAGCATGCAAATCTCATGATAGACCCATTAAGAAATAAGTACAACAGAGTACAATGCTACAAATAAATTGTATATTCCATTTCAGTACGACATCACATAAAATACATACATCATCCATCGACTCCTTTGCACATCAAGGCTAAAGGCCCAACATGTGCACATCGAAATAATTCTACAAGTGCACACCAAAATAGTTCTACAAGTGCCTGGTGCAGAGCAAAAAATACCAAACAAGTGCACAAGCGCACATCAACATAGTTGTACAAAGATCAGACAAGAAATAAAAAACAGTTGATCACACATAACATCAATGAGAAACGATGCTTCTTTCGCCCCCCGGTTCTTCTGAGTGCTTGAGACCATCCTGGGTGAAAAATTGAGGTTTTACACTCAGCAATTAGACTTAAAATGTCACATCAAAGAACAGAAACAGAATACAAGAAGACACGCTCCCATAGAAATTTTAGGAATTGCAAGATTATTCTTGTGTTAGCTCAATGTTTTGCTCGCAACAATAACTTCCAAGATCAAAAGATATGAACCATGTATCTTTAACACAGTAAAATAAACAACACTGCCATGAATGTCAAAACACAACACAACTCGTAAACAACTAGATCAAACTAGTCGTTGGGTTGTGTCGCATGTTACAGTACAGTGGGCTGTGTCGCATATTACAGTAAGAGAAAACATAAGAGCCATTATTATATCTAATAAGAAACAACCAGCAACATACCATTACAAGAATAAAGGCAAACCTTTAATTATGATCCTCGAGTGTATTGTATTAAATTCCCTAATGGAGTGTATTGCATTAAATTGCCTGATGGAGTCTATTGCATGTAGAAAGTTGGTGAATTTTGTATAGAGTAAAGCCCCGTTCATGCAATACAGTACTTAAAAACTACAAGGTTGGATATAGAATGCTACTTCATACTTCTATCTCATAGCAAGCACATCCAGCTAGCAACCAGAACACTCACAAGGTTGTAGCCAAGGCCGAGCTTCACTGTCACTCAATATCTGTTGAGGCACCTTCTCATGGGTATCCATGGGTGCCCTCTCCGCCAAGTAGTGAAACCACTTTGTTGCTGATATACGTGAACTCTGCCACCTATGAGAAAGCATGACAAGGTCACACTGGATGGAGGCATGGGCGAGGCAACCATATGACAAAATAGATAATGACTACATCAAACAAGAATTGATACCTAATAATGCAAGGATTGATACATTGGATAACGGCACCAGTTTGCGACTATATAAATTCTTGCCTCGTCATATTACTAAGACCTTAGCTAGGTTTGGACAATGTGCCTTCCTCAAATAATGATCAACAAATCTATACTTATACTAATTATGGACTCCCAAGAAATTCCTATAATTTGGTTCTTTTAGTATAACTATATTTTAATAGTTAATAACTCGCAAATGTTTGCTGCAGTCTACATATGATCGAATCTTTTAGATTTGATCCTGTCTACCATCTGTGGAATTTTTATGTGCTGGTGGCAGTCAATTTTAAGTTGTTTCTACCAACTCTGCTGCTGCTTTGCAATCACTAAACATGAATTAATGGCCCTCTTCGATCAATCCGGCAGTGATTTTATTTTGTTTATCCCTATCAACCTACCATGTAAAACCGTGTGCAGCTACCTACTTAAGAAACGCAATGGGTTGTTCTCTTGACTACTGGAAGTTAGTCATCTAATCTCTAAGGTTTTTCCGTCATGCTCTCTACTGATTCCTCTTAATTTGTATTTTAACAGGGAGTTAACATTTATTATTTTTTGGGCAGAAAACTATTGTTTGACAGATGTAGTACACGACAAAGATAGCGGTACATTCTGTGAGTGAGAACGGTTGTAAGATTCCATGGTCGTCAACACTCAACAGTAGTGTGATTTATAGTGCTACAAGTTCTTAACCGTGCATGTAAGATATTTTAAAGGTATTATTTGTGTGTTATCTATTTCTATTGGCTCCTTTGCGTGATTAGAACCGTAAGCTTTCTAGGGTTGACAAGATTTAGTTCGCATGCGGGCCGTACAAAACTGGGTAGTGCTATCCTTTTTGAAGCAACACAGGTTTCAGAAGTTCTGAGTTCAAATTAAGTGCCGTAAAAAATCTAGGCCGTGCAAATGCACGGGTTGATGACTAGTAATAATAATAGGTCACACAATCTACAAAACCAGCTAAATTAGCTAGAAAAAGGTAATGGTATGATGCACTTATGCTGTATGACAAAGAACTAGATTTACAACAAAATTATTAATGCATGGACAATATGTTATGAAGTGGATGTCCCTGATCCGATTCAGAAATTCCATCCTAATGCTACCCCTTTTTCACAGCCACAATCTGATTATTCTCTAGATGCGAACACAACAGAAATATGAATTGGATGTCCCTGATCCGATTCAGAGATTCCATCCTATTAATGGTGCCCCTTTTTGACAGCGACAATCTGATTATTATCTAGATGCTAACACAACAGAAAAAACATGGCATCGCTGAACAACTGCGTTTTACTAGGCAGTAATATTCAATGTAGAATGAAATAAAGATGATGTACAGGGGGAATACTTCCAGGTAACACTAGCAATGGAGGTTTCATAGAGATTTAGGTGGCCTCGTGGGAGACCTTGAAAGAGTAGTTAGAGGGCACCTGCACCTTACTAGGTTGTCGAGGTCGGGTCATGGAGAAGAGGGAGTACCGAGGGCGGGGTTGATGAGGCCGTTGGCTTTGTCGGCAATGGCCATGTGAGAGAAGCATCCAACGGTTCTAATGCCCAGAGTGGGAAGACCCCGTGGCACCAAGTCCATCCAAATCCTTTACCAAATCTGGTCATGAAGTGGAGCGTGGAGGCATCCTGAAACGCAGATCTAAACATGGAGAAGGTGCCTGGCTGGGCATTGGAAAGATGAGATGCGACAGGGGGAGAAAGGGATACCTGGAAGACCCTCTATTGATGATGAAGATTGCGATGTTGAATCCCCACTACTGGAGGATGGAGAGATCCGTGGGCATGTTACCCAGCCCACCGCTGCCGGCCGCCGACCGCCTCCATCTGAATCCGCCTGCGCAGGGGACGCGCCTAAAGCAAGAAAAGAGATGACCGCTGCCGACCGCCGACCGCCTTCATCTGAATCCATCTGAATCCGCCCTCGGTGACTCCTCGCGGACGGGTGGTGCGGGGATGGGAGGAGGACGAGTGGTGCGGCCAGTGTTTGGGGAGAGAAATCTAGGGTTTGGATGGGGGAGAAGAACCGGCGGCGACACGCGAAAGGATTAGTACAGGAGATTTATCGGAGAGTCATTTACCAATACACCCTCTATGGGGTGTAGTTTATTTTCCTGCTTCGAGGGTAAATTAGTCATTGGAGTTTAAAACTCACGCGTCAAGAATTGGTGTCCATAGGCGGGATGATGGAAGGCTGTTAAGCGCTATGAAATTTTCACGTGAATGGGAAAGAAAATTTAGACCTGAACAAAAAAAAATCCCTCTCACAAACGTTTTTCAATCAAACATATTTAGTTTAAGTATGTTATATATTGTTACAAATGTTTCAGATCCATTATTTGATATATATTTTTATCAAACTTTATAGAATTAGATGTAAATATTTGATTCGAACAATGTTGTATGACTAGATCAAATCTAGCATATCGTCTAGCCACGATGACTTAGTACGAATAATATTTTTCTATACGAAACATGACATGAGAAAATATATCCCACTTGTGGTGGGTAACCTTACTAGTAGGACTAGATGCAGACTCATGTTCATATTTTATTTTCTTATTACTTCCATTGAATCGTTGGCCTCGCATGTCATCTGTTAACGGATCCCGTGTGATAGGTGGATTAGACGCCCCCACATGTCAAATTTGTTAGTGGGTCCCACCATTCAGTTGGATCGTCAAGTCAATGTATATGTCCCCTTTTCACATTATTTGGTGAAATTAACATGTGGACCTCACATGTAGTCAAATTTGCTTAGGTGTTCGTCAAGTTGACCATATTAATTGATCATGGTGGACCTCAAATAAGGGTATAAACAATGCTACATGTTGTTATGACCATTCTGTGTAATTCGATAATGACCTTCTTCACATAGATTGCCATGAAAGTGAAGGACTAAAGCCCTCCTAGACCCTCGACGACCAATTTGTGAATTTTGGTCACGGATTTATGACCAATTTTAGAGCCGTCACTTTATTTTGTCATAAATGAGTGTTTTTCTTGTAGTGTTTCTTGCACGAAGAAAAAGAATGGAAATGCAAAAAGAAGTCGAATGCAAATATCTCCGTTTAAATTATTTATAATTGAAGAAGTCATGTCATCTTCTCTCTTGGCTTTTAAAAGCTCAAATTTGAATTCACCGGAGAAGGGGAAAGTCACTTTATTCCCTCTCTTTCAAAAGTTTCGAAAAGTTTCAAATTTCACACAAGTTTCAATCACTCAGCAAAAAAACAAACAATCAATCTAATAATTATATTAACATTCCAAAATTTATAATTTTGGGATGTTACATAATGATGGCGACCACGACGACAACAACGACAATGACGAGAACAACGACGATGACGAGAACAACAACGAAACGACAACAACAATGACGACGACAATGACGACAACAACGACAACGACGAGAACAATGATAACACTGACAACAACAACAACGACAACGTCGACAACGACGACGACAACAACAACAGCGACAACGACAATAGGGAAAACGACGACGAAGACAACAACAACAACAACAACAACAACAATGACGAAAACAAAGACGATGACGAAGAAAACAATAACAACAACAACAACAACAACAACAACAACAACAACAACAACAACAATAGCAATGACGACGAGGATGACGACAACAACGACGACACGACAACGATGACGACGAGGATGATGACGACGACAAGGATCACGAGGACGACGACGACAAGAACAAGAAAAACAACAACAACAACAACAACAACAAAAACAACAACAACAACAACAACAACAACAACAACGACAACGACAACGACAATGAAAACGACAACGACAACGACAACCACAACAACAACAACAACAACAACAACAACAACAACAACAACAAAAACAACGACAACAACAACCACAATAACAACAACAGCAACAACAACGACAACAACGACGACGAGG
Organism: Hordeum vulgare subsp. vulgare; assembly: GCF_904849725.1. NCBI lineage: Eukaryota > Viridiplantae > Streptophyta > Magnoliopsida > Poales > Poaceae > Hordeum > Hordeum vulgare. The sequence goes on along the minus strand of NC_058521.1, from coordinate 275,562,443 downwards.
ACGGGGACGACGACAAGGACGGGGACGACGACGAGGACGACGAGAACGAAGACAACAACGACAACGATTAGAACAACGACGACAATGATAACAACAACAACAACGAGAGCAGCGACAAGAATGACAAAAGCGATAGCAACGACAATAAAAACAACAACAAAAACAACAACGGCAACACCTATGATAACAAAAACAACATCAACAACGAGAACATCGACAAAAATGTCAGCAAAGATAGAAAAGACAACAACAACAACAACAAAAAGGACGACGACAACAACGACAACAATGAGAACAATGATAACAACGACAAAAACAACCACAACGACAACAGAGACAACAATGACAATGATGACGATGAAGACAACAACGACAAGAACGACAAAGACGACAACAACGAAAACTACGACAAAAACAACCACAACAACAACAACCACAACCACAACAACAACAACCACAACCACAACAACAACAACAACAGCGAAAACTACAACAACAACGACAACAACGACGACAACAACAACAACGACGAGAGCATCGACAACAACATCAACAGCAATAGCAACGACAACAACAACAACAACAACAAGGACGACGACAACGACAACTACAAGGACATCGATGAGAACAATGATAACAACGACATCAACAACCACAACAATAAGAGAAACTACAAGGATAACAGCGAGAACGATGACGATGACGACGACGACAACAACGAGAACAACGACAACTACGACGACAATAACAACAACAACGACAACATCGAGAACAAGGTCAACAACGATAGCAACGACAAGAACACTAACAACAAGGACGACAACAACAACGACAACGATGACGATGATGATGACGATGACAACGACAACAACAACGAAGAGAATAATGGCAATAACGATAACAACAACAACAAGGACAACAACAACAACAACGAAAAAACAACAACAATAACAACAACGACATCAACAACAACAACGAACATGACGACGACGACGACGACAACAACAACAACGACGACAACAACGACAACAAGAACAACAACAACAACAACAACAACAACAACAACAACAACAACAACAACAACAACAACAACAACAACAACGACGACGACGACGACAACAACGACGAAAACAAAGACGAGGACGACGAGGACAACAACAACAACAACAACAGTGATGACGACGAGGACGACGACAACAACAAGAACAAAAACAACGAGAACGACAACAACTACAACAAGAACAACAACAAGAACAAAAACAACAACAACGAGAACGACAACAACAACAACAACAACGAGAATGAGAACAACAACAACAACAACAACAACAAGGACGACGACGAGGAGGACGAGGACGACGACGACGACGAGGAAGTCGACGAGGACGACGAGAACGACGACAATAACGAAAATGAGGAGAACAACGATGACAATGATAACAACAACAACAATGAGAGCAGCGACAACAACGACAACAGCGATAGCAACAGGAATAACAACAACAACAACAACAACGACGACGACGATGACATCTACGGTAACAACACCAACAACAACGACAACTTCGACAAAAATGTCAACAAATATAGCAACGACAACAACAACAACAAAAAGGACGACGACAACAACGACGACAATGAGAACAATGATAACAACGACAACGACGACGACGATGACGACGATGACAACAACGTCAAGAATGACAAAGACGACAACAATGAAAACTACGACAACAGCAACAACAACATCGACAACAACGGTAGCAATGACAACAACAACAAGGACGAGAACAACGACGACAACAATGACAATGATGAGAATAATGATAACAACGACAACAACAACCACAACAACAACAAAGACAACAACGACAACAGAGACAACAATGACAACAACTACAGCAAAAACAACAAGTAAGATGATGACGACAACAACAACAACAACAAGAACAACAACAAGAACAACAACAACAACAACAAGTACTACTACAACAAGAATGATGACGATGATGAAGACAAAAACACGACGACGACGACAACGATGACGACAATGATGACGACGACGACGAGGATGACAACCATGACGACGACGGGAAAAAATTACAACAACAACAACAAAAACAAAAACAACCACAACAACAACCACCACCACCACCACCACAACAACCACAACAACAACCACAACGACAACAACAACAACAACAACAACGACGACGATGATGACAACGACGACAACAACGACAATGACAAGAACAACAACGATAATGATAATAACAACAACGATAACAACAACAACAACAAGAAGAAGGACGACGACGACAACGACAATAACAACAACGATGAGAACAATGATAACAACGACAACAACAACAACGACAACATCGACAAGGACGATGACAACAACAACAGAGACAACAACGACAACGACAACAGCGATAACTACAACGACGAGGACAAGTACAACAACCACAACAACAACAGAGACAACAACAACAACGACGACAATGACGACAATGATATCAACGACAACAACAACAACAAGGACGGCGAGAACAACGACAACGATGAGAACAATGATAACAACGAAAACAACAACAGAGACAACAACCACAACAGCGATAGCAATGACAACAACAACAACAACAACATCATCATCAACAACAACAACAACAATAACAAAGATGACGACAACGACGACAATAACAACAACAACAACAACAACAACAACAAAGACGACGACCATGACAACAACGACAACGACAATGACAAAAACAACAACAACAACAACAACTACGAAGACAAGATGACGAAGACTATAACAAGAACAACAACAACAACGAAGACGACGACGACCACGACAAAGAGAACACCGCAATAATGATAATGGCGAGAACAACGTCAATGATGACAACAACAACAACGAGAACAACGACAACAACAACCACAACAACAACAACAACAGCAACAACAACAACCACGACGACAACAAGAACAGCAACATCAACAACCACAACAACAACAACAACATCAACCAAAACAACAACGACCACAACAACTACAACAACAACAAAAACAACAACCACAACGACAACAACAACAACAACGACAACAACGACAACAACAACAACAACGACGAGAACATTGACAACAACATCAACAACAATAGCAACGACAACAACAACTACAAGGACAACGACAACAACAACAACAAGGACATCGATGAGAACAATGATAACAACGACATTGACAACCACAACAACAAGAGAGACTACAATGAAAACATCGACAATGATGACAATGACGACAACGACAACAGCGACAACGACGAAAACAATGACAAGTACGATGACAATAACAACAACAACGACAACATCGATAAAAACGTCAACAGCAATAGCAATGACAAGAACAACAACAACAACAACAACAACAACAACAAGGACGATGACAACAACGACAACGATGACGACGACGATGACGATGACAACGACAACAACAAAGACGTCAACAATGAGAATAACGATGACAACAACAACAACAGCGACTACAAAAACAACAACGACAAAAACAACAACAATAACAACAAGAACAACGAAGACGACGACAACGACAACAACAACAACAACAACAACAAGAACAATAACAACAACGACGACAACGAAAACAAAGACGACGACGACGAAAACAACAACAACAACAACAACTACAACAACTACTACAAAAACAAAAACAACAACAACAACAACAACAACAACAACACCAACAACAACATCAATGACGAAGACAACGACAACAACGACGACGACGAGGAGAACAATGACGACGAGGATGACGATCATGAGGAGGATCACGATGACGACGACGACGATGAGGACGACGACGACGACAACAAGAACAACAACAATAGCAACAACAAGCACCACCACCACAACAACAACAACAACAACAAGAACGACGACAACAACAACAACAACAACAACAACAACCACAACCACAACCACAACAACAACAACAACAACAACAACAACAACAACAACAACAACGAGGACGACGAGAACGACGACAACAACGACAATGAAGAGCACAACGACGACAATGATAACAACAACAACAACGACAACAGCGACAACAACGAGAAGAGCGATATCAACGGTAACAACAACAACAACAAGAACAACGACGATCACAACTACGATAACTACAACAACAACGTCCACAACATCGACAAAAATGTCAACAAAGATATTAACGATAACAACAACAACAAAAAAAGGACGACGACAACAACGACAAGAAAGAGAACAACAATAACAAGAAACACAACAACAATAGAGACAACAACGACAACGACGACAACAACGACAACGAAAACAACAACGAGAACAATGTGAACAATGACAACAATTACAACGACAACATCGACATCAACGTCAACAACGATAGCAACGACAACAACAACACCAACAACAAGGACGACTGCAGCGACTACAACAACGACACTGATAAGAACAATGATAACAACGACAACAACAACCACAAAAACAACAAAAAAACAACGACAACAACGACAACAATGAGAACAACTTCAACAACAACAACAAAGACGACGACGATAACAAAAACAACAACCAAAAGAAGAACAGTAACAACAACTACTACAACATCAATGATGACGATGACAAAGACAACAACGAAGACGACGAAAACGACAACAATGAAGACCATGATGATGACGACGACAAGGATGACAACGATGACGAGGACGAGAACAACAACAACAACAACCACAACAACAAGTACGACGACGAGGACGACGACGACGAGAACAACGACAATGACGAGAACAACGACGACAATGGTAATAACAACAACGACAACAATGATAACAACGACAACAACAACAACAACAACAACAACAACAACAACGACAACGACAACAACAACAACAACAACAACAAACACAACAACAACAACCACAACAATAACAAAAACAACAACAACCAAAACAACAACAACAACAACAACAACACCGATGATGATGAGAACGACAACAACAACGGCAATGACGATGACGACGAGAATGACAACAACGACAACAATGACGATAAAAACGACAACGATGATAAAAACAACAATAATGACAACAACGATAGTTACGACAACAACAACAACAACGAACATAATGAAGACGACGACTACTACAACAACAACCAAGGTGATGACGACGACGATGACAACAACGACAAGAACAACGACAACAACAATAACAATGACAAGAGTGACAACAGCGACAACAACGATATCAACAACAACAACAATAACAACAACAACCACCACCACCACAACAACAACAACAATGTAGCGACCCGACTCAAAACGAGTCAAGCCTCTGTGTTTCTGTGCCATCCCTGGATCAGTATGCTGGCACACAGAGTACATCAATGTATATATCAAAGTGCAATCACATGTAAATAGTGCGAAACTGATATATACCGTAAATATTTCAGCGGAAGCAGTCAAGGGAGTGGAGTCCCAATAAACACCAACGACAAGTTGAGTGTAGACCGTAACCCTGAATCGTACTCTTACTCGTCGAAGAAAAATATAGGTAACATAAGACGTTGCAGCCGTGTAGGTCAGCATATTGAATATGCCGGCAAGTCACATAAGAGAGTGGTGAAAAGTAATCATCTATACTATATGCATATATGGCAGGTGGGGCTATAAGTTTTTAGCGAAAAGCAAGTTTACTCCTACATCAAGAGGGGCTAAAAGCAAAATATTACTACGCTGTTGGTTGTTAATGAGATGGTTCCGCCAACTAGTTCTCATACCCAAGTTATCAATATTACCCTCATCAAGTATTTATAATGGTGTTGAGAATTTCAGATAACTTCACTTCCTTTGGCTCAAGTTGTCCATGACCGTGGACACGGCTAATCGATTAGGTTTGAGTACTTTGTAGAGTTTTGCACACGTTCCCCACAAGATTTGATCGCCTCCGAGTATGTCCTCGCACTTCAGGGTATTTGAAGACCGGATGATCAAAACATGGTCTTTCAATGGGTCCCTCTGAATCTCTGTCGGTGCCGATCCAATCCTACCGTTCTTCTACATCTACTAGCACCGCCTGTCCAGAGTCGCCGCGTTGTCCAACCAAGCCAGAGCCCATAATGACTTGTGGCTGTGCAGGTAAGGCTTGGGTCTTGAAAATATCCGTCCGTCTCTTTGAGCCTGGGTGAAGCTTTCCGCAAGATGTCATGGCCGTCTCCAGCATCCCGGGTCATCCACTGGTTTCTCCAGGGAGCCGATCAACCGTCCTTCACCCAGAGTTGCATTGCATCACGAGGTCTTGTAAAGTCTTGACTTAACGGTCCTGGTTATTAAATTATTCTCGCATCACTCATAGTAAACTCTGAACCAGAATCTCGTCTACTCAAGCATAGCAATATGAAATTTGTCGTCCCGGGCCAAGTAACGGGGTTGTAGGTTCCTACCACATGATACTACAATATGTAACCATAATTTCCAAGTACCTACTCAGCATGCAATTGGGCATAGGATGGTAGAACTACGATGCATAAAACATAGGTGATACATCATCGAATGACTTGCCTGGCGATGTTGACGAAGAAGAATTTTCGTTCTCAGCAAATACGTGATAGAACTATTCGTCACTCTCCGATGAAATCTATATAATCAAACATAGTATTCACATAAGCACTCACACTAGCAATCATTCTAGTAATCAATTAACAAACAGCAATAAAAGTTGATGCAATCAAAAATCAATAAGAGAGAGCGGATAAAAATCCAAAGGAAACTTCAAAGAAGCTAGGAAGCCTTCTCCTACATCAAACACTATATAGTTTTTTGTTTTAACTGAAAATAAAACACTAAAATAGAAAAAATAACAGAAAACAAAATATAAAATAACTAAGATAACAGAACTAAAATTTACAAAACAATATTATTTTATAAGTATTTTCAAAATAGGAAATCAAACAAGCAATGCAATCAATTCGCAAGTTAGTATAGAACTAGAATTGATTCCATGCAAACAAATAAGAATAAATAAAATAAAATTTTATTGTTGTTGAAATGTTACTGGTAAATATCAAAAACAATATATAACTTGTCACAATTACAAAAATAAACAAATTAAGAACAATTAATACAAAAGAAATAGCAAGAAAACAAAAAAGGCTAAAACAGAATCTGTTTTGCTTAAAACCCTAAGTAAAATATTTTAAAAAAAAGTGGAACATAAACTACTGAAATATATGATCAATAGGAAACAGTAGCAAAAAGAATTAATTTAAAAGCTATTTTGAAACTACCGGTATAAGAAAAACAAGCTTTAAATCAAATCTGATCTAATTCAAATTTTATAAATCCAAACATAGACAAATTATATATCTGCAGAAACTACATAAAATTTTTGATCCAAGGCAAAAACAATCACCTAATTCGGAGTTATAGACTAATAGATATGAATTTTCTAATATTGTAATTTTCTAAAAAAAACTGCAATACGGGATTTCGTGAATCATACCATGGGTGAGATAGATGAAGAACTCCGGCGAGGTAGCTGCTCTGGCGAGGTGGGGAGGTCGCCGGCGGTGGTGTGGTGCAATGGAGGCGGGTGGCGGCGAGGTAGGGAAGTCGCGGGAGGTGGTGCAGGGGGCTGGAGGTGGCGCACGGACGACAGGGGACAGCTCCCTGGTGCGTTCTTGACAGGGAAAAGGGGAGGTGGTGGAGAGATCCTACGGGCATGGGAACGGGCCGTTTCTCGAGGGGAATGGAACGAGGAGGACGAGGGATCCTTTATAGGGCGAGGGAGGTGCTGGGAGGAAAGGAGCTTCGCGAATCCCAGAGAAAAACAATTGGGAGGAAGCTTCCTGGTGCGTGGCCATGGCAGAGAAAGAAAGAACGAGGGGAGGAAGAAGAAGGTGAGTTATGGGCCTGATTTGTTTCCTAAAGTGGCCAGGGACTTTCCTAAAACGAAGATCTCTTTCCATATTTATTAAAATGGACTTAAAACTATTAAAAGTAAATGGAATATTCCTCGGAATATAGGGGTAATATATATTAAAATTTTCAGAAAAATAAATCCAAAAAGATGGGCATTTTTCCACTACCAAAATAAATACTTCAAATTTTTTTTTTTAGAAAATCCCTAAATTGGTTTATTTTCTTTTTGCAAATATTTTTCAAATAAACCTTGGGTTTTATGGTCCAAATATTTCAAAGGAATATCCCCGGTTTGGAGGGTCATGTTCCTCCTCTCTTTCTTGCTTGACAAGGATTATTTCCGGGGTATTTCTCGGGGAAGAAAAATATAGAAACAAGGGCAAATATTTGAAAGAATTAAAATGCAAAACTCCGTTCAAATTCTTTATAGTTGAAGAGGTCATGTCATCTTCTCTCATTGCTTTTAATTGGATGAATTTGAATTTACCGGAGAAGGGGAAAGTCATTTCCTTCCCTCTCATTCAAAAGTTTTTGAAAAGTTTCAAACTCCACTCAAGTTTCGATCACTCAATCAAACAAACAAACAATCTAATAATTATTTTAACATTCCAAAATTTGGGATGTTACAAACCTACCACACTTAAAATGAATCTCGTCCTCGAGATTCGAAGAGGCTAGAAAGAAAGGTTAGGGTTTGGGGGTCTTCTAACAATTCCAACCTCCTCCAAAGTGGGATGCTACCACACTTAAAATGAAGGTTACTGGTCCCTCAAAATTTTAGACTTCCTCTCGAGTTTTGACATCTGACTCCTCACAGTCTTCATATCTTCCGCTATATTCATAACATTTCCATTAAACGAGGGTCCTTCTATTGATATAAGCTTCTTCCGTTAGTGGGTCTTCTTAACTCACAGTCTCGTGATCAACTCTAATTAACCTATCGATGATTCTCATGGTGGTCTACCATTTGTGGTTATCCTGCAAAGAGAGAGGCCTTGTCTTCATCCTCACCGTAAAATTTTCTACGCGTGACAACAACTACCATGTACATGGGCTTTTCTTATACCATTCTAAGGCTAAAAAAAGGCTTCAAAGAACGTCGTCTCTCACTGTGGGTAAGTCTCTCAGATTTACCTTTCTGAATAGCAAGAGAATGATAAGAGTAAGTCATCATGGTGGCCAAGCCATGTCGCACTGAAATCATTACCTTGTATAAGGTTTAGTGAATCTCGTATTCTAACACTTGGGCATCCTCACAAGCGTTGCAGAATTTCTCTTGTCCACGAACGAAATTCGGATAATCCATTGGTTCTGCAAGATGAACAAAACATCTATCGTGTCTTCACAACTCTCAGGTTTTCGTATGCTCCTAAGAAAACGTTTGCTGAAACAAGTTTCCTTCTCCAAAAGATAGTACTCGATCCTTATTAGTCCCGGGGTCTGTGGGTTTTCAAGCATACTTGGAATTACTCCGCCTTTAAATTCCATAGTGTTTCAATCCATCATATTCATGGGGTAACCATCATATAATAATAATCCTCAGACTTATTTTTGGTACACACTCCATTCTATGGGATACTTTCCATTGGTGTGTTTACCATAAAAGGTATTGCTTCATCCATAAATCATATTCATTTCATAATCAATCCTTTATTACATCCTTACTTTCTTCAAAATTCTAACTCAAAAGTAATTTATTACAAATGCTGCCATCCACATTGTTCGGTATGGTCAAGCATTTCTGCCAACTTTATTCATCTGTCTCTCTTGGAGGTACTTTAGTTCCACTGGAACTTTCCGAGGTGCTCCTTGAAATCATCCATCTTTCGCTCCATCATGGTGGTCATGAGCTTCATTTCCATCATCTCCGCACGTACCTCACTCAGGTATTCCTGGGTATGACGGAGTCTTGCTTCAAGTATTTCTCCAATCTGACGTATGGCTTCCATAGAAGCTTCACGAACAGCATCAAAGAAGGTTGCTCGTGGTACACGTGAAATGAAAAAGTATTTCCCCATAGTCTTTGGACAAACACCTTTCACATGGTGGAGGTGTACTTCCACATACCAAAGTTCTACTCCACTTTCCATGAATGGGTAGCCTTTGTAGACTGCATCTCCTTCAAGATGAATGTGCTTCAGCATGTCCTTCAGAATTTTCGGGTAATCATGATCACTGATCAGGGTCATGATCGTTTCTGGGCGCTTGAGGAATGACTCGTAGAGAGTTGTCATCTCCAGGTATCAGTAAATAGGTACTCAGAGGAATGTATGTGTCTCCTTGGTAATCATGGTACATTCCTACTCAGTGGATCCTGTGGGTTTACCGATTACTACCACACTACAAATGAACTATACTCATGCCTGCATAGACCATATTTGCTCTTATCCTCATAAATGTTCAGAGATCTTTGCTCGTAGAGAAACAACACATACAGTTTCAACATAGGCAATCATGAGACAGTAAATTCCATTTATTCATGATGTTATTACAATCTCAGGGACTTCTGTTACAAAAAAATTCACTCCATGATCTCATGAAAAACAAGAGTGCTTCAGATTACACTTATTGCCACGGTCAAAACTTAACTACTCCTTTTTAGCTTTCTTCCTTTGTGGACAATCGCTAGCAAAATGTCCTGCTTCCTTGCAACGAAAGCAAATGAGTTCTGACAAGTCTCGAGGCGTCTTAGTGTTTGCTTTTGCTCCTTGGGTTTCCGGCTTCCTTCCTGAGCACTTGTATTTGTGGTGGCCAAATTTCATACACTTGTAACATCTGACATGCCTCAGGTCTATATCTTCAGAGATTTGGCTCTTCCGAGGGTACCTTTTTTTCTTTCCGGACTCCTTTATTTTGGCCAGTTCTTCTATTTCAAGTGGATCAAACTCCACTTTTTCCGTCGGGAAGTTTCCCAGATACTCTTGGCTTCCCTTCGTGCAGTCCTGTGAATAATGTCCTTCTTCTCCACATGAGTAGCATGCATTGGAGAAAAATCTGGTCAGACCTTGTCCATCAGGGTCTTCAATATTTTCGTTCATCACCGGCTCTTCTAAAATCTTCTTCTTCAGGGTTTCCTTCCATGCATCTTTCTGCTGCTTGACAACTTGTTGCTCCTTGGGGTAAATGTGACACTGAGCTGGGTAGTGGGTGGTTCCTTCACAAAGGAAACAAGTCACCTGACTACTTGGGCACTCCTCAGCTGGGTGATTTTCTTCACAATTAGTGCATCCATCCTTGTGTTCTTCCTGGATGTGTCCTATTTCTCCACAAATCTTGCATGCACAAGTCTTCTCCTTCGGATTATAATAGCACTTCTGAATAAGACGGGATCTTAACAAAGTCTTCTTGAATTCGTCCCAGGTTTTTGCTCCACTAAATCCTTGTATGGCATGATGCATTTTCCACCAGATTGCAGCACTTTGGGTAAAGTACTGGACAGCGTGTTCCACTTCATATTTCCTTGAGATCAAGTTGCTCCCGAAGTGGTTCTCCATGTTCTGAATCCATATTTCAGCCTCCAGCTGGGTCATTGGTCCAGAGACTACAAGTACAGCTTCATACTCCATCTGGTAGGGTTGAGGTTTTGGGGATGAGACGGGTAAGAGAGGGAGGGAGATACAGACCATACAAACAATATTTTTGAGAATAGGTTTTAGTTGTGGCCGTCGGAAAACACACACCAATGACGGCTCACAAATCATCGTAACTAACGTGGGTATATAATTGGGGTTTGCACTTCTAATAAAGATTGGAACGTTTTGGGGTCTTCTAGTTCTTCGGGTCATGAGAGTCTTCAATTGGTGTAGCTTCAACTGCATGATGAAATCCTCTTTACTTTGAAGTGGGAGTCGGTTGATCCTTCACGTGGTCAAAGGGAAAGGGCATTGTCTAACTATTTGAGGTGAGAGAGAACGTTTGATGAAATCAGGAGGGATGAGAAGTAAAGGATGTTCTTGAAAATAAATTTTTTGAGAGATTCTTCCCTAAGGTATTTCCAGTTTCTAGGGTCACGTCCTACAGTCAACATGTGCTCTGATATCATTTTTGTAGCGACCCGACTGAAAACGACTCAAGCCTCTGTGTTTCTGTGCCATCCCTGGATCAGTATGCTGTCACACACAGTACATCAATGTATATATCAAAGTGCAATCACATGTAAATAGCGTAAAACTGATATATACCTTAAATATTTCAGCGGAAGCAGTCATGGGAGTTGAGTCCCAATAAACACCAACGGCAAGTTGAGTGTAGACCGTAACCCTGAATCGTACTCTTACTCGTCGAAGAAAAAATATCTGCAACATAAGACGTTGCAGCCGTGTAGGCCAGCATATTGAATAAGCCGGCAAGTCACACAAGAGAGGGGTGAAAAGTAATCATCTATACTATATGCATATATGGCAGGTGGGGCTATAAGTTTTTAGCGAAAAGAAAGTTTTCTCCTACATCAAGAGGGGCTAAAAGCAAAATATTACTACGCTGTTGGTTGTTAATGAGATGGTTCCACCAACCAGTTCTCATACCCAAGTTATCCATATTACCCTCATCAAGTATTTATAATGGTGTTGAGAATTTCAAATAACTTCAGTTCCTTTGGCTCAAGTTGTCCATGACCGTGGACACGGCTAATCGATTAGGTTTGAGTACTATGTAGAGTTTTGCACACGTTCCCCACAAGATTTGATCGCCTCCGAGTATGCCCTCGCACTTCAGGGTGTTTGAAGACCGGATGATCAAAACATGGTCTTTCAACAGGTCCCTCTGAATCCCTGTCGGTGCCCATCTAATCCTACCGTTCTTCTACATCTGCTAGCACCGCCTGTCTAGAGTCGCCACGTTGTCCAACCAATCCAGAGCCCATAATGACTTGTGGCTGTGCAGGTAAGCCTTGGGTCTTGAAAATATCCATCCGTCTCTTTGAGCCTGGGTGAAGCTTTCCGCAAGATATCATGGCCGTCTCCAGCATCCCGGGTCATCCATTGGTTTCTCCAGGGAGCCGATCAACCGTCATTCACCCAGAGTTGCATTGCATCACGAGGTCTTGAAACGTCTTGACTTAACCGGTCTTGGTTATTAAATTATTCTCGCATCACTCGTGGTAAACTCTCAACCAGAATCCCGTCTACTCAAGCATAGCAATATGAAATTTGTCATCCCGGGCCAAGTAACGGGGTTGTTGGGTGCCTACCACATGATACTACAATATGTAACCATAATTTCCAAGTACCTACTCAGCATGCAATTGGGCATAGGATGGTAGAGCTACGATGCATAAAACATAGGTGATACATGATCAAATGACTTGCCTGGCGATGTTGACGGAGAAGAATTTTCGTTCTCGGGAAATACGTGATAGAACTATTCGTCACTCTCCGATGAAATCTATATAATCAAACATAGTATTTGTCACATCCCTAACCCTTAAGCAAGATAGCATTGTGCTCATGTCTTCTTTGCATTTGCATCTAAGAAGTTTCAACAAAAACAACAAAGTGGCAAAGGAAAAACTCAAAACCCTAGCCACCATTTCAATTAAAGGAAATCTCAAACTAGTTCAAAATCAATGAACCCAAAATGGCCTCAAGAAATGTTCAAACTTTCTGATAAATCATGAAAGTAAATGAGCATTGGAGAAAACTATTTTCTTGACACTTTAAGCTTTTTGAATAAATGAAAAAGGCTATTGGTTTCAAGTTTTAAATTTGAAATCAGAAACTATAAATTTCCAAAAATGTTGAAAACCTTGGAAATGGTTGGGGATATTATAACAAATATTTCAGGAGGTCTAAAATAGTTTTTACTTATTGTTTTGGAGTTGAATTAATTAACAAAACAATAATTAGCAAAACAGAAAAACAAAAACAGAAAAAAAAATGGAAAAACCTTACGTGTCGCCTAAGCCTGGCCCGGCCCATCCCTGGCTCGTCCCCTCCCTCGCGCGAGTAGGCAGCACGAGGTGGCCGCCGCGCCCTCCGGCGCGGCCACGCACCTGCGTGCCTGCCTGGCCGCCGCCTCGCGCTGGCGACGACGGGGATAAGCTCCCAGGGCCTCCCCTATCCATTCCCCGCCTCGGTTCTCTTCCTCCTCCCGGATCTCCTCCTCCTCCTTGCTGCCGCCATTAGAGCCGAGCTCGAGCTCGAGCTGCCCGTGCCCCTGGCCATAGGATTCCCTCCCAGAGCACGCCATTAGCTCCGCCTCGTCGCCCTGGTCATCTCTGCAGAAGCCGAAGCTTCCTTGAGCCTTGCAACGCCCGCAACGCCGTCGTCTTCCACCTCCGGCCGCCGGACCTCTCCCGTCGATTCGTCGCCCCAGGCCTTCCCCGAGCCGTCTAAGCTCTGCTCTGCACTCCCCGTGAGCATGCGGTCGTTTCCCCTAAGTTTTCCCCTTCGATCCCCTCCTCTAGCTCTAGTTTCACCGGAGCCCGACGAGGACCGCCGCTGCCGCTCGTCGCCGGTAGCCCTCCGATGATCAGCTCGTCCTTCCGAGGGCACCAGCAGCTCCAGGTCGACGCGTAGACGCTGTAGCAGCTAAGAACCGAGCGTAGATCCCTCTGATTCAAAGACCCCGATGACGCCCGAGCCTTGGCCGCCGCCAAGCTCGTCGCCGGCGTCATCTCCGGCCAGATCAGCCCCGGCTAGGTGCAGAAATGAAGCTGCGGGAGACGTGCCGTTCCTCTGGTGCTCTCCGCGCAGCATTTGGCCCCCTGCGCGCCGTTTTCGAGCCCCTCCGCCGTGCTGGTGGTCGCCGGAGGCTCCCCGCCGGCAAGGACGACCTCGCCGCCGGTGGATGCCGACGTGGCAAAGGTAACCAGCAGCTCACCACCTAATCACTCGCTGACAAGTGGGCCCAAGGCCAAGTCAAACCTCAGTTAGGGCTGGTCAGCGCGGGATTAGTCCCAGAGAGGCTGACTAGTGGGGCCCCCCTGTCAGGTTTGACCTGAACAGGTCGGCTGACCTGCTGACGTCAGTCTGATGCAATAAATAGAATTTCCAGTATAAAACTAATTCAGGAAATTGCTAAAAATTGTAAAAATCATAGAAATTAATCTGTAACTCCAATGAAAATAATTTATATATGAAAAAGTATCATAAAAATTCAAGGATTCTGATTATGTTATTTTCAACCATGTTTAAAAAAGTTACAGAACCCTAAATTGTGGAATAAGGAATAATTCAATTCATATAATCACCTTTTAAATGGAATTTGCAAAAATATTCAAATTTCATTATATATACAATATTCACCACTGTCCTAATTACAATTCAGTACCATAACACGACATTTCATGCATGTTAACATCAAGTTGATCTGAGCATCAGATCGAATCAATTAAACCGATATCCGAGAATACCCCGTTTGAATTGCTATTCGAGTGTGATTCAAATCAACTCTAAACCTAATACATGTTGAAAATAATAACTTATCACCTTGCATTCTCATGCCATGCTCATGCATCATTTTGAGTGCATATGATTGTTATTGAATGTTGCCATCCATTTCGGTAGGCTCCGCACCCCCAGATTCCACCGAATATCCGTGTGACGGATATCGTTCCTCCTCTGAGCAATAAGGCAAGCAACCCCTTTGATCATTCCGATAACTCCCATTTTCTTGCTCCTGCACCTATTTATTGCATTTAAGATCAAATGCTTCAACTGCTTTTTCCACGATAGTTGAACCCACTTCCTTTGCATGACTTAACCTTGTCACAGTAAATAGCCGAACCTTGCAACCTAGCATACCTGGTAGTTGCTTGAGCTATGATGTGCCTTATCCTGCTATGCATGCTATGCTTAGAGTTGTGTATGGTCTGTCATCTGGGAGATGAACAGAAATGTGGAATGTGTTCGGTAGGCAAAGGTTGTGTGTTGAACTTGAGTTGGTAAAGGTACCGGTGGAAGGCTGTGTAGGAGTACATGGCGGGTTGTTTCATTGGAACCGTCCTTAGGAACTGAGTTCCGTGTATGTATTCCAAGACTAGATACTACCACATGCTAGGCCCTGAAATATGACCCCGCTCGGCCTATTAATCGCGTAGTACCCTGTCCAGGAGTTGCAAGTAGTTTATGGTGTTTATAGCAATGCTGGAGACCGTGCATTGTGCTGACCTGAGAGGTGGGCCGTGATGCGGTAGGCAGTGGCACGGTGTACCAAGTGGCACCCCGATGGTGGGCTTGGGAACCCTGCGCACATCATTTGAGGCCGTGGCAGAGACCTCGGCCGGACTTCCGTACGGGTTACTCTCAGATAGGTGATAAACCTGGACTAGGTACTAGTGTGGTTAACGGTCGTGGCCGACTCCCTCGCTGGGCTTCCGCTTGAAGGTTGCCGAGGTGCATGACATGCACATAGCGATAAGTGGCGAGAGCGTGTGTGATGAAGTACACCCCTGCAGGGTTATGATCTATTCGAATAGCCGCGTCCGCGGATATGGACTACTTAGAGACATATGTTGTTCATAGATAACTTCAATGGCTACTCATAAAATTGACAAGATAAGCGTGAGTGTCGTGGACGGCATTTGCGTATGGAGACGGAATGATTCCACGATAGTGTATTGTTGTGGTGTTAGTGGACTCGTGTGCAAGAAATCAAGTTGTCAAAACTAATTTCAAAATGCAAGTTGTCTAGCCACGAGTCAAATGCTGGCTTCCCGCATGAAACCCCACAATACCTTTTGATACCTTGCAAGAGTAGTTAGTTCTCCTAAAGTCTTGCTGAGTACCCTCGTACTCATGTTTTCTTAATAAATCTTGCAGAGGTTGCTAATGACCCTAATGGAGGGTTCTTCGTAGACATCGACGACGACGAGTAGCTGGTGTCCCAGCTACGATCTGGCCCTACGCCGGCTGTGTAGTATAGTCAGGCCATGTGCCTACTAGTTGCCCTGTCTGTACCCAGACAGTTTATAACTCTTCTGCTGGCTTGTATTTGTATGACTGTTATTATGGGTCGTGAGACCCTTAATGTGTAATATTATGTGTGTGGCTCTTCCGAGCCTCTTAAATAAAGGTTGTATGTTTATGGTTATGTTGTGATGCCATTGATGTATCTATACATATCAGTATGCCATGCGTACGTGTGTCGTACTTGATATGCATGGGGTTCGATTACCTAGTCGTGAACTTTAGTAGCACTCCTTACAAGGAAATGCCCGTTTGTGATCCAACGAGCCTTGGTAGTTCGCTACTGCTCCGGACACATTGGTTGACCGGCATGTGTCCTTCTTAGCTGTTGTGTCTGTCCCCTTTGGGGAAATGTCACGCGATGTAATGGAGTCCTTGTAGCTTGCTACGACTCGTCTACGTTCGTTGATGACCGACACCTGCTTTGTTGGGTCATGTATGCCCGTCCTTGTGCGGTACTGCCACTTTGGTTTATGACTAGACATGTCGATCTGGGTTCTTTGACATTGGATTGCTAGCGACACTATCACATACGTGAGTCAAAAGACGCAAACGGTCCCGGCTAAGGTAAGGCTGTAGCCGTGGAGTTAACCGTGCGTGAGACCACAAAGGGATGTGATGTGTTACAGGCTGGATTCCTATGGCTTAGGATCGGGGTCCCGACAGTATTCACATAAGCACTCACACTAGCAATCATTCTAGCAATCAATTAACAAACAGCAATAAAAGTTGATGCAATCAAAAATCAATAAGAGAGAGCGGATAAAAATCCAAAGGAAACTTCAAAGGAGCTAGGAAGCCTTCTACTACATCAAACACTATATAGTTTTTTGTTCTAACTGAAAATAAAACACTAAAATAGAAAAAATAACAGAAAACAAAATATAAAATAACTAAGATAACAGAAGTAAAATTTACAAAACAATATTATTTTATAAGTATTTTCAAAATAGGAAATCAAACTAGCAATGCAATCAATTCACAAGTTACTATAGAACTAGAATTGATTCCATGCAAACAAATAAGAATAAATAAAATAAAATTTTGTTCTTGTTGAAAATTTACTGGTAAATATCAAAAATAAAATATAACTTGTCACAATTACAAAATAAATAAATTAAGAACAATTAATACAAAAGAAATAGCAAGAAAACAAAAAAGGCTAAAACAGAATCTGTTTTGCTTAAAACCCTAAGTAAAAATATATAAAAAAAATTGAAACTTAAACTTATGAAATATATGATCAATAGGAAACAGTAGCAAAAAGAATTAATTTAAAAGCTATTTTTAAACTCCCGGTATAAGCAAAACAAGCTTTAAATAAAATCTGATCTAAATCAAATTTTATAAATCCAAACTTACAACAAATTATATATTTTCAGAAACTACATAAAATTTGTGATCCCATTCAAAACGAATCACCTAATTCGGAGTTATAGACTAATAGATATGAATTTTCTAAGATTGCAATTTTCTGAAAAAACTACAATACGGGATTTCGTGAATCTCACCATGGGTGATAGAGAGGAAGAACTCCGGCGAGGTAGCTGCTCCGACGAGGTGGGGAGGTCGCCGGCGGGGGTGGGGGTGCGATGGAGGAGGGTGGCGGCGAGGTAGGGAAGTCGCGGGAGGTGGTGCAGGGGGCAGGAGGTGGCGCAGGGGCGACAGGGGAGAGCTCCGTGGTGCATTCTTGACAGGGAAAAAGGGAGGTGGTGGAGAGATGCTACAGGCATGGGAACGTGGCGTTTCTCGAGGGGAATGGAACGAGGAGGACGAGGGGATCCTTTATAGGGCGAGGGAGGTGCTCGGAGGGAAGGAGCTTCGCGAATCCCGGAGAAAAAAAAATTGGGAGGAAGTTTCCTCGTGCGTGGCCATGGCACAGAAAGAAAGAACGATGGGAGGAAGAAGAAGGTGAGTTATGGGCCTGATTTGTTTCCTAAAGTGGCCCACGGACTTTCCTAAAACAAAGATCTCTATCCATATTTATTAAAACGGAATTAAAACTGTAACATCCCAAAATTATAAATTTTGGAATGTTAATATAATTATTAGATTGAGAGTTCGTTTGTTTGAGCGATTGAAACTTGAGTGAAATTTGAAACTTTTTTTTAAAACTTTTGAAAGAGAGGGAATAAAATAACTTTCCCATTTTCTTTTGAATTCAAATTCATCCATTTAAAATCAATGAGAGAAGATAACATGACTTCTTCAACTATAAAGAATTTGAATGAATGTGGCATTTGATTCTTTTTCCTTTGGTTTTTGATTTGAATTTTATTTTTGACACAAGATTTCAACCACAATTTTTTTCCTGACAATATACTTGCCAAGCAAGAAAGAGAGGAGGTAACATGACACCCCAAAAAAAACGAAAAGTCAGAAGAAAAATAGTGCCAAAAATTTAAAGACAAAATTTGGATTTTATTGAATTTTTTAAAAAATAATTTTTTATAAAGTTTTTATTTTGTGAGAAATAAATTGTTCGTGTTGTACGAAATTTTATTCTGAAAATTTTGATATATAATATGTCTATATAAAATGTTCTCTCTTTTTCATTTATACGTTTTTCTTCTTTGTTTTTTTTAAAAAAAATTGTTCGTTCGCGAAAAAAAAAACAAAGCGCGCCGAAGCCAACCAGCCCAACCATGTGCATGTGTTGTGCGGTGGCCGAATTGCTTTGGCCCATGCGGCACTTCCATTTCCCTCCTTTTTTCTAGTTTGCCTACATTACGTATATGTTTAGTACCACATTGTTTATCTATGGACCTTTACACCTCCCTTTCACCTATAATTATAGACCCATATGAGCATCCAAAAATCATCTATTTCGGGTTAAATCAATCTTTTGGTTTAACTAGATTTATTAAATAAAAATATTCTTTTCTCTTCCGCGGGATTTCTCGAAGTCGTCTCCTCATTGGAATTAATTCTTACTCTCCATTCTAAAGGTATTTTTCTCCGTATGTTTTTTTACTCCCGTAGTTTATTATTTCTAGACTAGTATTCCTACACCAGTATACGGTAGAGTAATTAGATATATTATTTAGTCTTCGTATTTACACATTAGTATTAGAATTCTTTTAGACATAGCACTTTTCTTCCGTAAAACAGCTTGGCCGTGATTTTCCAAATAGCCATAACTTTTTACTCGTTTATCCGAATTAGATGAAACCAACGCCTAGTGTTTCGTCTTGATCCCACCTATACGATGAACCTATCATATCAACTTTTTCGAAATTTTCAAATTTCTAAATTTGTTCATATTCAGATTCAAACTTCTTTTGATCATATCTTTTTATCCGTAGCTCCGTTTTAGATGAATTCAATTGCGTCGGATTCATATCAAAGTAATCTTTCCGTTTGTATCATTAGTTTTAACTTTTCAATTATAATTTTGATCAAATCAGATTTATCTATTAGTGCCCAAAAGTGTTCACATCGTTCTAAGCCGATTCAATGTTATATTGACGTATTTGTATCTTTTGATCCGCTATTTCAAATCTAGTAATTCTTTTTTCTACACGCTCATATTGATCTCCTATATCGAGTAGCATCATTAGTTTCGACCTTTGAACCTTACAAATTTGAGCGATTCAAATTTGTATTCGAACATTCATTTGATCTTATCTTGCAAATCGTACCACCTTTTCAATTGATTCCTTTTACCCCTAAACACTCATGTCATATATTTTTGTACGTAACCATCGTACTTCAGTTCAACTTCTCTTGACCTTTTGAATGCAAATTCAATTCATACTTCAATTCGCTATAATTTGCGTTGTAGTGCTCCATTTCAAGAAATTCTTTCTAGAAATAAATTCTTATGTCTTATACTATTTGTCAAACAACATTCATGTTGTTCTCCCAATATTTTTGATCATCTCCCATAGTGTATGCAAGTCGAGCTTATTTTGCAAATAGTTCATCGTCCATTAACTCTTTTGATCTCATTCATGCACCTTCAATTCACAACACACTTAGGACCTTTTTATTAAACCTTAGTACGTTGTTATTTTGCACCAACACATTCTTTGTTCTAATGTTCTCTTGGTTCTTCCTTTTTGGCATGAATGTTTATTGAATGCTATTTGTTTACGATAGATTGCTCGGAGTGTGGCGAGTAGAATTATCAGGATTTTGAGAGCGACGATCTTCATCAAGTAATACCAGGCAAGTCATTTGATACTGTATCACCTATGTTTTATGCATTGTAGTTCTACCATCCTATGCCCAATTTGCATGCTGAGTAGGTACTTGGAAATTATGGTTACATATTGTAGTATCATGAGGTAGGGACCCAACAACCCCGTTACTTTGTCCGGGACGACAAATTTCATATTGGTATGCTTGAGTAGACGGGATTTCGGTTGAGTGCATAACACGAGTGATGCGAGGCTGATTAAATAATCAAGACCGGTTAAGACAAGATTTTCAAGACCTCGGACACAATGCAACTCTGGGTGAAGGACGGTTGATCGGCTCCCTGGAGAACCCAGTGGATGACCCGGGATGCCGGAGAGGGCATGACATCCTGCGGAAAGCTTCACCCAGGATCAAAGAGATGGACGGATATTTTCAAGACCCAAGGCTTACCTTCACAGCCACAAGTCATTATGGGCTCTGACATGGTTGGACAACGCGGCGACTCTGGACAGGCGGTGCTAGCAGATGTAGAAGAACGGTAGGTATGGATGGGCACCGACAGGGATTCAGAGGGACCCGTTGAAAGACCATGTTTTGATCATCCGGTCTTCAAACACCCTGAAGTGCGAGGACATACACGGAGGCGATCAAATCTTGTGGGGAACGTGTGCAAAACTCTGCAGAGTACTCAAACCTAATCGATTAGCCGTGTCCACGGTCATGGACAACTTGAGCCAAAGGAACTGAAGTTATCTGGATTTCTCAACACCATTAAATATATTTGATGAGGGTAATTATTGACAACTCGGGTACGAGAACTGGTTGGCGGAACCATCTCATTAACAACCAACAATGTAGTAACATTTTGCTTTTTAGCCCTCTCTTGATGTAGGATAAAACTTGCTTTTCGCTAAAAT
>NC_058521.1:275528003-275535503 GCF_904849725.1 Hordeum vulgare subsp. vulgare | reverse complement strand
AACAACAACAACAACAACAACAACAACAACAAAAACAACAACAACAACAACAAAAACAAAAAAAACAACAAAAACAACAACAACAACAACAACAACAAACATCAACGACAAAAACAACAACAACAACAACAACAACAGCAAAAACAACAACAACAAAAACAATGAAGACGACGACGATGAGAGGAACAACAACAACAACAACAACAACAACAACATGTAACATCCCAAAATTATAAATTTTGGAATGTTAATATAATTATTAGATTGATTGTTTGTTTGTTTGCTGAGTGACTGAAACTTGTGTAAAATTCGAAGCTTTTCGAAACTTTTGAAAGAGAGGGAATAAAATGACTTTCCCCTTCTCCGGTGAATTCAAATGCAACGAGAGAAGACGACATGACTTCTTCAACTATGAATAATTTGAACGGAGATGTTTGCATTTGAATTCTTTTCCATTCGTTTTCTTCGTGCAAGAAATGCCGGGAAATACATTCTAAAGAGCGGAGGAACATGACCCTCAAATACCCGGGCATTTTGAATGTTATTTGCAACCTCAAACTTAGAGGATCATTTGAAAATTATTTGCAAAAGAAAATAAACCTTTTAGGCAATTTTGTGAAAACAATTTTTTCTGAAGTTTTTATTTTTGCCGTGGAAAAATGCCCATCATCTATATTTTATTTTTCTGATAATTTTAGTATATAAAAACTCTTTATTCCGAATTGATTTGATTTCCTTTTAACGTTTTAGTTTCCTAGTTTTGAAAATAGGAAGGAAATCACTTTTATTAGGAATACCTCCTGGCCCATTAAAACCTTTCTCTATTTTGGCCCAACAGAGATCATCTCCTACCTCCATCTCTCCCTCACGTACAGGAAACCTTCCATCCATGGAGAGGGAGATCCCCACCTCCGGGATACGCGACGCACATACCTTCCCAACACCTCCCGTCGCCCCTATAAGAACCCCCACACCCTCCTATCCATTTTCCCCAAGAACCATACCTCTCCTCGCCTCTAGCCGCAGCCCCCGCTTCGCTGGAGTTCATCTTCAACAGGAACTCGCCAGAGGTCCTGCTGCCTCCTCCCGTCGCCCCACGCCCCGCCGGCACCACTAACCTTCGGCCGGAGCCCTCCTCCCCCGCCTGGACCCCTCCGCTGCCTCGGCCGGCCACCGGAGCCACCTTCCCGTCGTCTTCTCCAACTCCGGCGACTAACTCCGGTGAGATTCACGAAATCCCGTATTGCAGTTTTTTCAGAAAATTGCAATCTTAGAAAATTCATATCTATTAGTCTATAACTCCGAATTAGGTGATTCTTTTTGCGTTGGATCACAAATTTTATGCAGTTTCTGTAGATATATAATTTGTCTATGTTTGGATTTATAAAAATTGAGTTAGATCAGATTTGAATTAAAACTTGTTTTGCTTATTCCGGGAGTTTAAAATAGCTTTTAATTTGATTCTTTTTGCTGCTGCTTCCTATTGATCATATCTTTCAGTAGTTTCAATTTCAGTTTTTTTTACATATTTTTACTTGGGGTTTTTACCAAAACAGATTCTGTTTTAGTTCTTTTAGGATTATGGCTATTTTTTTCTATAATTGTTTTTAAATTAATTTCTTTTATATTTCAGAAAGTTTATGTTTAGTTTCTGTTAGTTAAACAGTAGGTTCTCAACAAGTTTTTATTTTTATTTTATTTGTTATCACGAAATCAATTCTAGTTCCGTGATAACTTGCAATTGGTTTCTCCACGGTTTCAAATCCCGTTTGGAAATACTTTTAAATAGTTTTGTGAAAAAAATACTTTATTTTATCTTAGTTAAACTTATATCTTAGTTCCTTGTTATTATTTTCTGTTGGACAAAAACCATTTAGTGTTTGATGTAGTAGAAGACTCCCTAGCCTTATTTGAAGTTTCTTTCGGATTCTTATGCACTCTCTCTTTTGTTTTGATTGCTAGAATGTTTGCTAGTATGAGTGCTTATGTGAATGATATGTTTGTTATATAGATTTCATCGGAGAGTGACGAGTAGTCTATCAAGTTATTTTCTCGAGAAATTCTTCTTCGTCAACATCACCAGGCAAGTCATCTTTGATCATGTTATTTTACTTATGTTTTCGATGCATGGTAGATCACCTTCTTTGTCCAATTGCATGCTGCCTAGGTACTTGGAAACTTTAGTGTAAGAGTAGTATCATGTGGTAGGAACACAACACCCCGACACTTGGCCCCGGGACGACAATTTCTTAATGGTATGCTTGAGTAGACGGGTTATCGGTTGAGTGTATACCACGAGTGATGCGAGATTGATATAATAATCAAGACCGGACTAAGACAAGATTTTCAAGACCTCGGACGCAATGCAACTCTGGGTGAAGGACGGTTGATCGGCTCCCTGGAAAACCCAGTGGATGCCCGGGATGCTGGAGAGGCCATGTCATCCTGCGGAAAGCTTCACCCAGGCTCAAAGAGACGGACGGATATTTTCAAGACCCAAGGCTTACCTGCACAGCCACAATTCATTATGGGCTCTGGCTTGGTTGGACAACGCGGCGACTCTGGACAGGCGGTGCTAGCAGATGTAGACGAACGGTAGGAATGGATGGGCACCGACGGGGATTCAGAGGGACCCGTTGAAAGACCATGTTTTGATCATCCGGTCTTCAAACACCCTGAAGTGCGAGGACATACGCGGAGGCGATCAAATCTTGTGGGGAACGTGTGCAAAACTCTGCAGAGTACTCAAACCTAATCGATTAGCCGTGTCCACGGTCATGGACAACTTGAGCCAAAGGAACTGAAGTTATCTGAAATTCTCAACACAAATAATAATATTGGTGTGGGAATTATTGACAACTCGGGTACGAGAACTGGTTGGCGGAACCATCTCGTTAACAACCAACAATGTAGTAACATTTTGCTTTTAGCCCTCTCTTGATGTAGGAGAAAACTTGCTTTTCGCTAAAAACTTATAGCCCCACCTGCCATATATGCATATAGTATAGATGATTACATTTCACCCCTCTCTTATGTGACTTGCCGGCATATTCAATATGCTGACCTACACGGCTGCAACATCTTATGTTGAAGATATTTTTCTTCGACGAGCAAGAGTACGATTCAGGGTTACGGTCTACACTCAACTTGCCGTTGGTGTTTATTGGGACTCCACTCCCTTGACTGCTTCCGCTGAGATATTTAAGATATATAACAGTTTTACGCTATTTACATGTCATTGCACTTTGATATATACATTGATGTACTGTGTGTGCCAGCATACTGATCCAGGGATGGCACAGAAACACGGAGGCTTGACTCATTTTGAGTCGGGTCGCTACAGAGATGGTATCAGAGCACATGTTGACTGTAGGACGTGACCCTAGAAACTGGAAATTTCTTAGGAAAGGATCTCTCAAAATTTCTATTTTTCAAGAAAACCTTTTACTTCTCATCTCTTCTGATTTCATCAAACGTTCTCTCTCACCTCAAATAGTTAGACAACGCCCTTTCCCCTTTGACCACATGAAGGATCAACCGACTCCCACTTCAAAGTAAAGAGGATTTCATCATGCAGTTGAAGCTACACTAACTGAAGACTCTCAAGACCCGAAGAATTCGAAGACCCTGAAGCGTTCGAATATTTATATGACCATTAGAAGTCCAAACCCCTTTTATATACTCACGTTAGATACGATGAATTGTGAGCCGTCATTGGTGTGTGTTTTCCAACGGCCACAAATAAAACCTATTTCTCAAAAATATTGTTTGTATTGTGTGTATCTCCCTCCCTCTCTTACCCGTCTCATCCCCAAAACCTCAACCCTACCAGATGGAGTATGAAGCTGAACTTGTAGTCTCTGGACCAATGACCCAACTGGAAGCTGATATATGGATTCAAAACATGGAGAACCACTTCGGGAGCAACTTGATCTCAAGGAAGTATGAAGTGGAACACGTTCTTCAGTACTTTACACAAAGTGCTGCAATCTGGTGGAAAATGCATCATGCCATACAAGGATTTAGTGGAGCAGAAACCTGGGACGAATTCAAGAAGACTTTGTTAAGATCCCGTCTTATTCAGAAGTGCTATGATAATCCGAAGGAGAAGACTTGTGCATGCAAGATCTGTGGAGAAATAGGACACACCCAGGAAGAACACAAGGATGGATGCACTCATTGTGAAGAAAATCACCCAGCTGAGGAATACCCAAGTAGTCAGGTGACTTGTTTCTTGTGTGAAGGAACCACCCACTACCCAGCTCAGTGTCACATTTACCCCAAGGTGCAACAAGTTGTCAAGCAACAGAAAGATGAAGTGAAGGAAACCCTCAAGAAGAAGATTCTAGAAGAACCGGTGATGAACGAATATATTGAAGACCCTGATGGACAAGGTCTGACCAGATTTTTCTCCAATGCATGCTACTCATGTGGAGAAGAAGGACATTATTCACAGGACTGCACGAAGAGAAGCCAAGAGTATCTGGAATACATCCCGACGGAAGAAGTGGAATTTAATCCACTTGAAATAAAAAAACTGGCCAAAATAAAGGAGTCCGGAAAGAAGAAAAAATAACCTCGGAGGAACCAAACTTGTGCAGATATAGACCTGAGTCATGTCAGATGTTACAAGTGTATGAAATTTCGCCACCACAAATACATGTGCTCAGGAAGGAAGCCGGCAATCCAAGGAGCAAAAGCAAAAGCTAAGAAGCCTCGAGACTTGTCAGAACTCATTTGCTTTCGTTGCAAGGAAGCAGGACATTTTGCTAGCGATTGTCCGCAAAGGAAGAAAGCTAGAATGGAGTAGTTAAGTTTTGGCCGCGGCAATTAGTGTAATATGAAGAACTCTTGTTTTTCATGAGATCATGGAGTGAAATTTTTTGTAACAGAAGTCCCTGAGATTGTAATAACATCATGAATAAATGGAATGTATTGTCTCATGATTGCCTATGTTGAAACTGTATGCGTTGTTTCTCTTCGAACAAAGGTCTCTGAACAATTATGAGGATATGAGAAAATATGGTCTATGCAGGCATGAGTATAATTCATTTAAGTGTGGTAGTAATCGGTAAACACACAAGATCCATTGAGTAGGAGTGTACCATGATTATCAAGGAGCACCTCGGAAAGTTCGAGTGGAACTAAAGTACCTCCAAGAGAGATAGATGAATAAAGTTGGCAGAAATGCTTGACCATACCAAACAATGTGGATGGCAGCATTTGTAATAAAGTACTTTTGAGTTAGAATTTTGAAGAAAGCAAGGATGTAATAAGGATTGATTATGAAATGAATATCATTTATTGAAGAAGCTATGATGGATCAGCAAACGTTTTCTTAGGAGCATACGAAAACCTGAGAGTTGTGAAGATACGATAGATGTTTTGTTCATCTTGCAGAACCAATGGATTATCCGAACTTCGTTCGTGGACAAGAGAAATTCTGTAATGCTTGTGAAGATGTCCGATTGTTAGAATGCGAGATTCGCTAAACCTTATACAGAGAAATGATTTGGATGCGGAATGGATTGATCACCATGACGACTTACTCTTATCATTATCTTGCTATTCGGAATGGTAAATCTGAGAGACTTACCCATAGAGAGAGACGACGTTCTTTGAAACTTTTGTTTAAGCCTTAGAACGGTATAAGAAAAGCCCATGTACATGGAATTTGTTGTCACGCGTAGGAAATTTTACGGTGAGGATGAAGACAAGACCCCTCTCTCTGCAGGATAACCACAAATGGTAGACCACCATGAGAACCATCGATATGTTATTTAGAATTGACCACGAGACTGTCAGTTAAGAAGACCCAGTGACGGAAGAAGCTTATATCAACGGGAGAGCATCACCAAAGGATTTAATATGAAGACTGTGCGATGTCAGTTGCCAAAACCCTAGAGGATCGTTAAAGCATTCTGAGGGACCAGTATCTCTCATTTTAAGTGTGGTAGCATTCCACCTTGCCGGAGATTGGATTTGTTAGAAGACCCCCAAACCCTAACCTTTCTTTCTAGCCTCTTCGAATCTCGAGGACGAGATTCATTTTAAGTGTGGTAGTTTGTAACATCCCAAAATTATAAATTTTGGAATGTTAATATAATTATTAGATTGATTGTTTGTTTGTTTGCTGAGTGACTGAAACTTGTGTAAAATTCGAAGCTTTTCGAAACTTTTGAAAGAGAGGGAATAAAATGACTTTCCCCTTCTCCGGTGAATTCAAATGCAACGAGAGAAGACGACATGACTTCTTCAACTATGAATAATTTGAACGGAGATGTTTGCATTTGAATTCTTTTCCATTCGTTTTCTTCGTGCAAGAAATGCCGGGAAATACATTCTAAAGAGCGGAGGAACATGACCCTCAAATACCCGGGCATTTTGAATGTTATTTGCAACCTCAAACTTAGAGGATCATTTGAAAATTATTTGCAAAAGAAAATAAACCTTTTAGGCAATTTTGTGAAAACAATTTTTTCTGAAGTTTTTATTTCTGCCGTGGAAAAATGCCCATCATCTATATTTTATTTTTCTGATAATTTTAGTATATAAAAACTCTTTATTCCGAATTGATTTGATTTCCTTTTTAACGTTTTAGTTTCCTAGTTTTGAAAATAGGAAGGAAATCACTTTTATTAGGAATACCTCCTGGCCCATTAAAACCTTTCTCTATTTTGGCCCAACAGAGATCATCTCCTACCTCCATCTCTCCCTCACGTACAGGAAACCTTCCATCCATGGAGAGGGAGATCCCCACCTCCGGGATTCGCGACGCACATACCTTCCCAGCACCTCCCGTCGCCCCTATAAGAACCCCCACACCCTCCTCTATCCATTTTCCCCAAGAACCATACCTCTCCTCGCCTCTAGCCGCAGCCCCCGCCTCGCCGGAGTTCATCTTCAACAGGAACTCGCCGGAGGTCCTGCTGCCTCGTCCCGTCGCCCCATGCCCAGCCGGCACCACTACACTTCGGCCAGAGCCCTCCTCCCCCGCCTGGACCCCTCCGCTGCCTCGGCCGGCCACCGGAGCCACCTTCCCGTCGTCTTCTCCAACTCCGGGGACTAACTCCGGTGAGATTCACGAAATCCCGTATTGCAGTTTTTTCAGAAAATTGCAATCTTAGAAAATTCATATCTATTAGTCTATAACTCCGAATTAGGTGATTCTTTTTGCATTGGATCACAAATTTTATGCAGTTTCTGTAGATATATAATTTGTCTATGTTTGGATTTATAAAAATTGAGTTAGATCAGATTTGAATTAAAACTTGTTTTGCTTATTCCGGGAGTTTAAAATAGCTATTAATTTGATTCTTTTTGCTGCTGCTTCCTATTGATCATATCTTTCAGTAGTTGTAGTTTCAGTTTTTTTTACATATTTTTACTTGGGGTTTTTACCAAAACAGATTCTGTTTTAGTTCTTTTAGGATTATGGCTATTTTTTTCTATAATTGTTTTTAAATTAATTTCTTTTATATTTCAGAAAGTTTATGTTTA